>NC_050517.1:19742104-19765720 GCF_002922805.2 Oryzias melastigma
TCAAAGTAATTATGAAAAAGGAATCATTAAAGAAAAAACATCATATTATAAAAAGATTACCCAAACATTTAGTCCCTGATTTAACAGTTAAAACAGAAATGTCTTATTTTTCACGTACTTGTACTTTGATTAAATATCTTCAAAGGTGACCAAAGCTGGAGTATAAGAAAATATATTTTTATCTTCCACATTTTTTAAAAATCCCACTCCAACTATTTATTTTTTCTTTTACAAAAGTATTCTCAGTAGTCTTTTAATTATGATTAAATTAAAAAAAAAGTGTTGTTTTACAGGTCATAGTTTCTGCAGAGTGGCAGCAATTTGTTAGAAATTCCCCTCTGAGTCGTGGGCGAAGGCACTTGGTGTTCCCACCTCCCCTTCCCATCATCCCTTTGTTTACACACTCTGCCACTGACTTATAGTTCCTCACAACCCCAAACTAGCATTAATGGTGCAACAAAAATGGCGAGCAATATTGCCGCTTTTCAGTGATGATCGTCTATAAATAGTGCAGAACTGGGAGGTTGTGGCCCGCCAGCTTGATCTTCTATGTCACAAATGCAATTCTTTGCAAACTACATTTTTTCTTCTAATGATTGCCGATTTGAAGAAAGAAATATGCAGAAATGCAATTTTAAGCTTCATTTTCTTTATATATGTCCTCCATGACCAGAAAAATGCCACAATTAAAATGTTAAAAAACACAATTTTCACCAAAGTTGGTCTTAAGTTTTGGATTCTCTCATATTTTATGTTACATTTTATGACATATTTATTTGATTTTTCAGAATATTAGTGCAGTTATCAAGTTTGCAACCTTGCAGCTCCTTAACATATTCATATAAACACACCACATTTTAAAGATTGCCTCCTCTATTTAGGTTAAGTAAACGCAACAAATTTCATAACAAAACTCCCAAAGGTTAGTGCCACAATCTATTCCAATATGTTCAACCTATACGTACATGAATGAAACTTGATATACTTACAGCTTTAAAATATTTAAAATAGGTTTGCTTTCAGCAATCAGATGCAATTTATTTAAGGAATTGCAAGTCTAGTTTGTTTTATGCTTTTTACTCAAGTTGTACTTTTTATATATTAACTTATTCTATTTTATATTCTATTTTATATTTCAACTTTTTATCTACTACCTTTAGAGTAATTGTCTTACAACTTTCAGCTCTAAAAGAGCCATTCGAGTTGATTTCTTACTGACTACAACCCAGTAGGAGTCAAAAAGTCTTCCTTCACCCTTTAAAAAAATAAGACACTGATTTATATTTATGATATTGTTACTACTATGATAAATATAAGTGAACTGTTGTTCATTTTGCATGAATACAACACAAACTTTAAAAGAAGATAGCCTTTTTTTACTGTAGACAGAAGTTCCTTTCAAAATAAAAGATCACATAAGATCATCTCAATGCAGTAAAAGTAGTAGTAGTAAGTTAATGTTTGCAGTGATTAAATAAAAATAGTTATTTTCTCTGTTTTTGGTGCATCTCTGGCAGAAATGTAAATCTAAAAAACCCACATGAAATCCAAACTAATTAAGTGACTCCTGCCATATTTTTCAAACACACTTAAATTCCTTAATTTTTTCAAAAATAGAAAATTTCTTTATTAATCCGGTGCACCTTAATGCTGGTTTTGTTTAGGACAAGACGCACAAAAATGTGTCAAAATGTTGTAGTTCAACTAGTGATACGTACTGTCCTTCAACTGTTTGTAAATGAGTTCAAGTTTGAGTTAGTTTACTTTTTTTCCCCTTTACTACTTCCTCACTTATTACTTAATAGTAGAAACATTTTTATTTTTATTTTTCTTCAATAAAAGAGCCAAAATGGAGCTCTGGAGCTGCACATTCGGCCCAACTGGGCACACAAAGCAGGATATGGTGGACGGTACCTTTAGGAGACTATTTGCTTTAGTCTCTCTAATAATAATTTCTCTTTTATTTGTTTGCTTGTATTTTATTATGAGAGGTTTATCTTTGTTGCATGTGTGGGGAATGGTGTTTTTGTTGTTTTTTTGACAGCACCTTGAGCTGAATTTTTTGTGAAAGGTGGCATAGAATTAAAAATTAATTTGAATTTAATTTAAGGTCCTCTTATTGGTTTATAAATGCTACATGTTTTCCTTGAAACGACTTGCAGAAAACTTGATTCTGTGGCTCCTCGTGTCCTTTTTAGAAAGCTCTATTGTATACAGCGTCTGTCTGTCGAGCATCAGTTAGGTAATTACCAACAGCCCAGTGCACAAAGAGGCGCTGCAGGCTGTACTTTATTCAGCAACATGACTTTTCCATGTCCTTGCAAAAAGCCTGAATCAACTCTATTTTAAGGTGTAACCTGGCTCCGGTGGAGGAATACTCCCAGGACGTGGGACGGCAGACGAACCTGGTGACCATGAACCCGTCGGTGGTTCAGCGGGCCTTCCAGGACCTGGTCAGCGAGGAGTGGAAGCAACGCTTCCTGCGGCGCCTCCAGAGCCTAGGGGGCAGCGTGCTGTGGATCCCGGCCTTCATGGCCAAGGGGGGCGAAGAGCGCGTGGAGTGGGCTCTTCGCCTCATCCTGCGCCACGCCGTGGACGTGCGCACCGCCTTCCCGTCGCTGCGACTTCTCCACGCTGTCAGGGGGTAAGACGCAGCTGCTCAGGAGAACACCTGTGAGCAGCATAATCAAAAGGCAAACTCTCATCCACAGCCCAGACGGCTATTTTTAAACTCGGATCGCCACAGGCAAGGAGCGGGGAGAAAGTCACTCTGCCTTCCAACCGCCGAATTTAGGCCTGAAACATGTTTTCATAATCTATTTTATCTCTGATTTGTTCAGGTAATTTCCAAAATCAAACCTGACATTCAGAGGAAGATATCCTGCTGAGGAAATTAATTCATTGATTAATTAATGTGAGCGCCTGATTTGACTGTTTTCGGTCCAATTTATCAAAGTTGTCCTTCTTAAACTATTTTTATAGATTTATAATTCAGCTGTAATTATTAGGGGTGTAGGATAAAATTGATTCTGCGATTATATCACGGTACTTCATTTGGCGATACTCCATGATACCGTCATGGCAATATTTAATTAATTATGTATTAGCGTTCTTTAGCATTTTACTTTTGTTTTCCACTTGTTTTTTTCTAAAATAAATTGTTGTGGAAATCAGACACTGAGGATTGTTCCCTTCAAGAACAAATATTTCTTGATTTACCAAAATAAAAGCACCATGAATTTGCTTGGGTAAAAGCAACTTGTTTATGAGATACAGTGGGAGTGTTTAATGTTGTGATCATTAGATAAAAATTATTTGACTATTTTATTACAATGAATTAAATAAGGGGGTGCCAAAATATCGATATTTCGATATGTTTTGTGACATTTAGTCCTACAATTGATTCTCGGTGGGTTCTCACCAAGTCTCGATTTTTTATTTTCATTTGAAAAGGCTGTAAAACGTTATATTTTCCATCCTTTTAGAGATGTTCCTTCAGAGATGCATAGGGGGCGCGTTGAAAGACTGGCTCTCTTGAGCACCAATGTGCCTTGCAGCTACTTGAATTTATTATTTTTCTTCTGTTGTTTACAACAGTTTTGCACTAAGTAGTCGCACTGCTATAAAGTTTTTTTTCTAGTATATACTTAAAAAAATAGCGAAAAATTGTTCAGGTGCAGTTTTGGTATTTATCGCGATACAAATCGCATCCTGAGCGAGGCATTGCGATATGTATTGACTTTTGCCGATACACCTTTAGTAAATAGTAAATATAATTAATTTTAGTCATCTTTTTAAAGCCTTTTACTATGATGCCTAATTTTTAAGTACCATGCAAAGGCAAAGTCACTGCTCTTAACCAAACTGAATATTTTTCAGTTTAATTATTTCAAGTAAATACATTTAAAAATAAAATAAATAAAGAACCTATCAAAGCCCCTCCCCCTTTATGCAGCCAATGCTTTGTTTCTGCACCAAATCAACAGACCACATGCCTCCACCATATTACCATAAATTAACATGGCACATAAATTATAACCGACTCAGGTGGGAAGGTTTTTTTTGTTTGTTTTTCTTTTTATTCCTTTTGTGTCACAGCACAAAACACCAGGCAAATTCAATCTTGCGTGAATTTCACAATGTCAGCTCAAATCAACTGACAGATATCCAGCGTCGCTGCAGGAAAGTAAGACGGTAAATCGACTGTGGAGAGCGCGATCGCTCTGTTTATCCTGGTGAGAAGCGGCGGGATGCAGTCACCGTGACATTGCCAGGCAACCAGAAGAGATGCTGGATAAGAGAGCCGCTGCACCGACAGACCTCAATGTGTCTGTGTTATTTTCTGCAAGGACACATGAAGCCGTCTGTTTAATAGTCGGATGATGACTTCGGTTCTTATTAGGATGTTTGCTTCACTACAAAAATTGAATCTTAAGAAAGTACAAAGACCCTTTTTCTAAGAGAAATTCTCTTTTTTTCTTTCTTGCAAGAAAAATAATCTTATCAAGAAGTTTTTCAAAAGCAAGATAACCTTAGTTTGACATGATTATTTTCTTAAAATAAAAATTCTTGGTAAGATCATCTTGGTAGATTTTTTTTTATTTTCTATAAAGAAAATGTCCCTGTAGGGTAGGATTTGTTCTTTTCTTTTTTCTTTTTATTTTTCTTTGTTAACAGTGTGATTTACATTTACTGGCTTGAGAGCATGAAGCCAAAAACCACATTTTCTATGCTTTGCAATAATTTTGTACATTTGTCCAAAGAAAAAACATGTTTAACTGGTTCCTAATTTCAATGGTTTTTTGAGCCGTAAAAATCAAGATAACTATGAAACTATTTTTCATGATTGAAAAGTTTTAGACCTCCTATAAACTAACAAGATTTATGGCATCCACGAAACAAAAGACCCCTGAAGACCCCTCCACACCCACCTTTGAGTGTGAGCTTTAACAGCTCATTTACTGTGTGAAGCTCAGTGGTTAAATAAGACATCAAGCTCTTTTAGTACAGAATAAATTGTTAGAGGAATGCTACCTTGTAGTACAAAGAGCTTCATCCTATAGAAAATCCATGGAGAAGAACTGAAGGGTCACCAGGTCTTCCAACATCAGCAACTTTAAAGAGGCTGTACCATAAAAAAGCTGTTAAGTGAATTATACTGTTCATTTCTCACTATAAACGACCCCAAAACAGTATTTTGACCCTTTCGCACATTTCTGATTCCTCTAAAAACCTCCGCTCTGAGCACCAGCCCTTCACAACCCACAAAAATGAGTGGGTTCTCACAAGCTGATGTCATAAAGTGAGAATAGCCCCTTCCAGGAAGAATCTCCGCTGCCAGAACCGCCCCCCAGGCTAACTTAAACATCCAATTTCTCTGCAAAGCTAGTGGTGATCAGCAGCTAACTTCACCACTCAGCTAGCGATGCTCAACAGCTAGCTTTACCACTCAGCTAGCTCAGCCGCTAGTCCCGGCCATCGCTACTTTGGTTGTAGCAATGGCCAGGGCTACTAAAGTCAGACATATGGTACGTACATACAAAAAAATTCAGATGTTGTTTGTTTTTATGGGCAAAACGCAGATATGTTTCTGAGGCCGGCTTTAAGATAACATAATGAAATGGGCGGCATCCACAAGCTCTTTTAGCTAATTATCGAATGTTAATTGCTGTTTACATGCTACCTGCGCACAGGTTACAATGAATACTTGAGCAGCACATAGGGGAAGTAGACTTTTCATTTTTTTAACTTACGTGCATATTTTGTGACATTAGTGCCGCTCAAGTGAAAGGTGGCTGTTAGAAATGAGAACATTAGAGGATAGTTTGTTAGTGCGTCCTACAGACACTCAAAGACCAACAGCACCCACATCGGTCATGTGACTAGGCCATAACGTTGTCTCAAAGCACTACACAAAAGACAAGAACTATCAAATGCATTTATTATAATCTTAATAATCTGGTTTATTCTGGATATTTGTGTTGAAATGTGGTTTATTTGCCTTTTAGATGATAATTAGCCCTAAAACATGCTTCAGAGGGACTCGTCCAATGATGCAGTTTGTCTCAAAAGGCCAAGGATTTTAAAGACTGAGCTGCATTTTCTTTCTTTGCACACAAAGGTTTCTTGAATGAGCAATACAAAATTCAGCTGGGATGAACACTGCATTGTTTTGCTCCCACTCTAGTTTTTCTTTTTTTTTTTTCTTTCATCACGCTAGGAGTCTGAAAACCTGAGAATCAAAAGAATAATTTGAGGTTTGAGAGTTTTCTGATGATTACACAATGAATCTTGTTCGTTGTGTGCTTTTCTGATCGCTGTCACGTCTCCATTTGAATCGGTGAGTCAGCTTTACAGTAAGAAAAAGAAAACTCTGAAAATGACATTAATATTCTGTTTTTATTGTATTGTAGTTTGATGCTTTGAATGAAGATCAAGCAAAAGAGGCGAGGAATCCAAAGATGTTGGGTTTGTCAAGCAGGGGGGCTGGAACTGGAGCTGTTTTTGTGTTTTTAAACGACTGAATAAATCAAAAAGCTGCACCAGAATCCTATGATTGTGAATAAAACTGAAGCCAGGATCAACAGCTGTGTAAACTGAGCTGAAGCGTCTGGGTTAGCATCACACTCCTGTGGGAGGAAGGCAGATGTGTTGTTTAGTCACTTCAGCTTCCTTTGGTGGCTGCTTTTCTCTCATAATAAGCTCATTTTTTTATTCTTGTCTGCAGATACTGGCTGACCAATAACGTCCACATCAAGCGTCCGACCACAGGCCTCCTCATGTACACCATGGCGACCCGCTTCTGCGAGGAGATCCACCTCTACGGCTTCTGGCCCTTCCCAGTGGACCCGCACGGCAAAGCCGTCAAATACCACTACTACGACTCCCTGAAGTACGAGTACACCTCCAGCTCCAGCCCTCACACCATGCCCCTGGAGTTCAGGACTTTGAGCACGCTGCACAGACAGGGGGCGCTCCGGCTCCACACAGGGAGCTGCAGACCATAGCTGGATCTCCATGGAAACCAGCTTCAATGCGGTCACTGCTTGTCTTGTTAGGACTTTGTATTACTACTTCCTGGATTGACCCTGGAATAATTTAACTTTAAATAAATTCACGGCACCCTTTTTTTTTAAAATAATGTGCCGAGATTTAAAGATAAATAATAAATGCCACAGATTGCTATTACATTTTTCAACTATTTGTAACATGAGGCATTAAATAGCAGCAAACATGTAAACGAGTAAACTCTGCTAATAACAAAAATACATGCAGAGTGTGTGCAGTTTACAAAAAAATCTGAAGCTTTCTTTCTTTAAATGTCTGAGAACCCGGAGGGTTAACAAAATAAGAGCACTTCCTGTTTGGATGTAAACTCTGTTGGTTTCAAGTGGAGCACTGAATAATCAGAGAAAAAAAAAAAAAAACATCAGATCTTATAACAGATTGATGTTATTTTTCCTAGAATCCATTTGAATGTTTTGTGCTTTTGTATCATCTTTTTAAAAATATTAATAAGTGTTAAAATTATTTATTTGAAAACAAAAAACTGAGGATAAAGTTGGGATGCCTTAAAAATGAGAGGATCAGCTGTTCTCATGCGAATGTTGACAACACTCAACCTGAAGAGCTCCTTAAAGCGCCAGTTTATGCACTAGAAATGACAGCAGTGAAGCAAGATTGTACCCAACATCATAAAAATAGCTTTTTCAATAACGAATGAATGTATTTTATCAGCATTTTTGCAGTAAATTGGCCTAAAAATTTGTTTTAAAATAGTTTTCGGAGATTAGCTTGAAAAACAGAGAAAAAAAATGATACTTGTGTCGTGTCTCGGGGTCAGTATTAATATACGAGATAATGGTGGATTCCCTAGAAGAGGCTCTAATCGAAAAATTCCAGCGTTTAACAGTGGCCTCCTCACATGCTCCGACAAAAAAAAAAGGATGATCAAATTTATCGCGAATGCAGCAGATGGAGGGAAAAGCAAACAGACTCTCAACTGTTTTCATGATTGGCATTACTTGATCAAATCTGTGCACTCAAAACAGAACGTGGGGGCAAAAAGATGCCACTTATTTTTCCGTCACCCCCGAAAATAATGAAAGTTGTTCCTCAATCCACCAATCACAGAAACATTTGAAATATTTCAGCACTGCTGCAGCAAAAACAAAGTTGCATCTCATGCGTTCCCGGCCATGTGACTTTTTTATCCATGGAAGTGTTGTTTTGTCGGGATGCATCTGTTGACTTGCATGTTGGCCTCATTACTCCGCCAATTAGGAAAAGACATGAAAGTTGCGCAAATGACGTGAGCAGTCTGAGGCAATGAAAGGTTTTATTTGTGGCGGTCTGTCTGAGCTCGGCAAAAATAGAAACACTCTGCGGTCGGCGCTATTAAGTCGGTTAACCCCGAATCTGAAGTTTGCCGCCGTGCAGAATTCCTGAAATGAGGATTGTATTTTTTAACGAAAATCCTACTTTATGCATGTTTGTTTTGTCACCATGGGTACAACTTGAACAACTTTATATCTTTGTAAAGTATATAGTAAGTGTGCAGTTACGACATCCAAATGTGGATGTTTTTTTTTTTTTGTTATCTTTTTCCAAGCCTCTCCCTTTAAAAGACTTCAAAAGCAGTAAAGAAATGGAAACTAAGACGCCACAAGTGGGTCCACATCTGCTGGTTTATATGTTTCAACAGCCACAATGTTGAAATATTTTACTGTCTTTCTGTAGCAAATGACTCAAAGCCAATAAAATAAAAAAACTACATTTAGCATGTTTACATGAGGTGAATTTTTCCACAGGTTTAACAGCATTTAACACAACAAAAATAGGGACAAACTGAGCACAGAAAAACGAGAAATAGATCTTTTACACCAGGGGTCTGCAACCTGAGGCTCCGGAGCCCCATATGTCTCTTTTACCCTCCATTGTGGCTCTCAGGTTCAAGAAAATAAAAATATTTTTAATTTGAAACTTTAAGTAGGTGCATCAAGTGAAACGAAACAAAGTTAAACTTTTATTTTGAAAGGAAGTCTTTTGTTTTTTACTTTTTCTTCATGTTTTTTATTTATGATAAAAACACTATTTCATTAATATTTATCATAATACAAACAATAGCATTAATACAACGCAGTGTCTGCTTTTTCTAAGGGGTTAAAGTGAGACTTTGTGGCTCCACTGGGTTCAGAAATCAGCCTGAATGTCTCTAAGCATTTAAGGTTGCAGACCCCTGAGCTAGATCCTTTAAAAACAACAACTTTATCAGTTTTTTCCTTATTCATTTTAAATGTTCAGAGTTGTGGTTTAATCCTCTACTGATTTCTGTTAACAGTTATCATGCAATCAGTTAAAATAACAGCAAATCTGTTAAACTTGTACTAAACTTGCATAAGAAAAATACAAAAAAAGTGGCTTTTTTCAGCCGTTTATACACTTATTATATATTCTGTATGTTAAAAGACAATAAACGCATTTAGTCTTATGAAAATGTTTGTGTCTTTGATTTCAATTGTAGGGGAAAAGTGTTTTTGTCCTGAGCAGAACAGAATGAAGGTCATCCACTGCACTTATGGAGCACGTCCAGATACAGCCTGGAGTTCAAATTGAAGGTGACCTACAGGTGTTGTGCCAAGGTATGCTCCCCCTGTCAGAATGTGTGTCCCCGGTTCTCAGACATTGTTGATTTGTTTCGTAGCACTCATATTTTGTCCCAAAAAGTGTAAAATGAAAGTGGATAATTACGATATACTTTATTTTGAAGCTTTATTGTAAAATTTTGATTTTTTTTTTTCGTATATTCTATGTAAAATTACAACTTTTTCTGTTAAAAAGGGAAAAAAACTAAATTTGTTTGAATATTTTAGGATAGAAAACATGATTTATGAAAGTAACTTGGTTATGAAAGCATGTAACAACTGACAATTAGTAAACAGTTGTTGTTTACACAGCAAATTATTGGGGGGAACAGATTCTGGCGGGCTGGATCAGCAGCACCCCTCTCGTTTTATGTAGAATATGTGGTAAAAAAAAAAAAGAAAATACTCACAAAAGCCCCATAATTAAGTCTGTCATAATCAAATCAAAACAAAATGTAAGAGTTACAAAACAAATCAACGATATCTGAGACCGGGAACACACATTCTGGCAGGGGGAGCGTACCTTGTTACAACACCGGTCTGGATCTCCTCTGTTACTTTTTCTACACAAAAATGGATGAAAGAGATCAAATAAAATAGTAGTTTAATCATTTTTTGTCGAATACATCCTTGGATAGCCCCTGCTGCTCGCTCTTTTTTTAGGCTCCAACTACATGATGGTACATGTAACACAGTTAGCCATAAACAAGGGGGACTTTACATTCCCAGTATTACATTACACAAGATATACCAAATTTGTGGAACATTTTTAACTGAGAAATGTGACTCTGTTTTGCTCCCAAAACCAAAAACACGGGTTTGTGCTTGTTAGACCGCTGCAGATGTTTGGGCTGCAGCTGCTGCTGATGATGACGATGATGATATAGTTCAGTAGTAGGATAGGATTGCAATTGAATTCTCTCAAATTTACCACGCCTGATTACAGAAGACAGCATTCACATTCAGGGCACACATTAAATCCGTGTCATAAATACGTCCTGATGGTTTCTGCGATCTGAGTTCGACTCCAGAAGAAAGGTCAGCGAAGCTAGCAGCAAAGTAAGACTGAATCTGAGCATAGGATTACAAAAATATACATACTAACTCTAGGAATGCATTACAGCAACATGATTAATAATTTCTTCAACTCTTCCGTGTGCATTGATAAATTCTTATAATAAAAGAATATTGGCAGGCTTTGGCTTCTAATTGCTTTGACCTGTAAAAAAATATCATTTTGGTATGAATCCTTTAGATCTATACAGTCTCCAGTTCAAACACACAAAAAAAGCAGGTTTGATCACATGATAGGGGTGTCCGAGAACGGCAAACATCCGAACGGCGCCGTAAGTTTATCTAAAGCCGCGCTCAAGCAGCACGGCTCACTGATTAGGACACAAAAACACAGGAAACCTTCTGAACGGAGCAGGAGTTGCCATATTGTTGATGTCCGTCGCTGAATTCACCTGCAAATCAAAGGGGGGAAAAGTCAGTCAGTCAGTCAGGAGGCTATAGGGGCTTGTTTGCATGTGACCACATGACGAGAAGGAGGAAACGCGTTCCTCTGCCGTCCGACTTGAAGTCAGCAGGTAAACAGGACGGCATATTTTCCTTTGAGGAAGTGTCAAAGAACAATTGAAAGCACGGAAGGGTGACACCCAATGTCAACTAAAGGTTTGGAGTAAAACCGCTTCCTTAAAACAACAGCTTTCCTGAACTCCCCATTTGGAAAACTAGAGTTAGATCTTCTGTTCCAGAAAAGGAAGTGGGGATTATTTTCAAATTAAAAGAATAAGAGGCTTTCTTTAGAACAGCCTAAATGTTAACATCCATGTCTTTTCAGAAAGCTACACATAGCCAAATTTTAAATACTGTATTTTCCGGAGTATATGTCGCAGTTTGTTCCATAGTTTAGCCAGGGGTGCGACTTATACTCAGGAGCGGCTTATGACTTATACTCCGGAAAATACGGTAATTCGTGTTAAATAGCGTATCCTCTCCTGTCATAGTTCAGACTGCAGAAGGGTGGAATAAAAAGTCACGTTCTATGTGGATCTCGATTGGCCAGATTGAGACAAAATAAATAGATTTGAAAAAAATATTTGATAGTGTTTGGGGGCCGGGCCCAATGTGGAGGAGGGCCGGTTCCGGCCCACGGGCTGTAGTTTGGATTCCCTCAACTTTAGTACAAAACGGCTTCAACCTACTTTGCATACAAGCAGATTAAGTGAGGGGAGATAAAAGCTTTCAACAGCAGACACATTTACGGAGATGTTAAATAGTTTTCATTCCAGCTTACTAGACTTGTTATCAGCACTTTCCGAAACCCTCATTCTTCTTCTCCTTCCTCATTCTCTCTCAAAAGTGTTCTAAACTCGATTGAAAAAAGGACAAACCTGTATTTTACGTCAAACAGAGTTGAATCATCTTCATCCTCATTCTCCTCATTGAGGGGAGCCATCTCCACACGCTCAGCGGGTGTCGTTATTATGTCGTATTTTCGTGTTTTCCTGATTCGTCTGCCAGATCTGTGGGAAGGAGAACAAGGGAGAATTTTTTTTGTCTGAACAACAGGGTGACTATAGTAGCAACAGATGGTTGGACAAATGTTCCATTCAGCTTTAAATAAATCAAAAATAGTGACTTTGTGGATTTTTAGGCTTTCAGAATCAACTAATTCATCATTTTAACACCAAAACGTGTTTCATATTTGAAACTATTTGAATGCATATGGAAGCTTCCTACCTGATGACTTTGATGACCAGACATGTGATGAGAGCAGCTGTTAGCACGCAGATGAAAATGACTATATTTTTCAGAGTTGGAAGATGCGCCATCAGAGGTGAAAGGCGGAATCCCACATCAGCATCCGTGGAGTTCCCCCTCAGATGCTCCACGCTCTCGGTGGATGACGGTGAGGATGAGGATGTTGAGTTTATGTGCGTCGTAGATGAAGGGGTCAACGGTTCGCCATTGACCCTCCAGAGAGCCGCGGCGAGAAGAGTCAACGCCAGGTTGAAAGACACCATCGTGGTGCAGAAATGATGCCAACGTGAAACGAAGATGACAAAAAAAGGAGGAAGAATTGGCTCCTTGTGGTTTTCTCCCAGGTTGATGAAACGCAACAACAGCTGTCAGAATAAAAGTGTCAGATTCTGTTATTTACGAGGCAAAAACAACACGCGAATCTCCATTTCCCGCCTCGTTCAAGCGACTCTCTAACTCGTTCCTTGAAAAAATGTGTTTTCCTGAAGGTGAGCTGTACCAATCCCTTCCTGACTGCGCGTATGCTCGGGGATTATCCGCCTCCGGAAGAGCTCTGCGGGCTGGCCCCCTGTTCCTGGTGCTGAAGAGGAGACTTTAGCAGGACGCGTGCTGCGTTCAAGTCCGGCACGGACATCCCAAAACCGCAAAGGTACTACCACTGACAACAGGATGATGGCGACATGCCTTCACTTATTGTGCCATTAGGTTGGGCATAAAAATGACTAAAAAGAACATTTTTTTATTGAATTATTGCAGAGTTTACCATTTTTATCCTAAAATGCTCATATTTTAGAGTAAAATATTTATTTGGGAACAACAAGGGTCATTTTTAATTTCTTAAAAAACAATACAATTGTCAAATTATACAATAAACACAAACACATGGTAAATTGAATCAGTCTTTTAGATTAGCTTTTAGTTTTGAGGCAATTTTTCAAACACAACTGAAATTCAATAAAGTAAAATAACTCCAGAAAAATGACTGAAGAGATAAAATGTCTTCAATTTATTAGTCGTTTGGATAAAGTTGTGGCATGTCTATAACTGAAATAAAATGTTTCAGTTCGTTCAAATACACTATGACTTTATTTGCACACTATAAAATCTCCACTGTAAGCTACATAAATATCAATGTTTAAAACAAACATTCGAAACATTCAATTTAGTTCAGTTAAACAAGTACAAAAAGAGGCATTTGTGTGATTTTTTCTAATGTTCAAACAAGTATTTAGCATTTCATTGTGCATGTAAATATGATATTTACCATTGCAACAAAAATAAAAACAAATATATATATTTAAATTTCTGTGGAGTTAAAGTATTTCTGTTTTTGAAACTGTATTTCAGAATGTAGTCTACTTTAAAAAAGAAGGTATGTAACTTACAATTAATCTTTTTTCTTGAAATTAGTTTTTGGGAATTGTATTTTTTTTTCATTGTTGCAAGGATACAATAAAATCATAAAACAGTAAAATAAACACAAATTCCTTCTTTTACTTTAGCTTTTAGTCTCAGGGACATTGCTCACTCGACTACAATAACAAAAACAATCAAATAAATATATTGAGTCTTTTTGAAATTGGGTACCATTATCTCTCCATAAGTTTTTTTTTCTAAAAACAGTTGGTAAAAACAACAAAATGGTCAACTGGGCTTGGTTTTATTTCAGAGAGGCTCTCAAATCTGCTAAATTGACCAGCTAACAACTGTACTTTGATAAAAATCTACCTGAATGAATCAGAATCTACACAGGTTGCAGCAAGATAAGCTCATTCATAAGCATGTTCCAATTTTCCCCAAAAAATTTGCATAATTTTGTTTACTTCTTGAATGTTTTGCACAGAATTTGTTCACACAAAATTGACATTTTAGTCTGAACACTGATGACAAAAATGTGTGTTTACAACCTAGTTAAAAATGTCCATGAAAAACAGGCACTGCTAATAAATACATTCAATTTTCTTTTAGGTTACCTGCTGTTGTTACTTTTGAACACGTGTTTTCTGACAAAAGGTTCACTACATGTGGATTTACTTGAATCACAACCACCAGATGGCAGCACAAAATAAAAATGGATCAGACATATTTTCCTTCCACAGCAGTCTATCTCAGTAGCTACTGGGGAATCTGGAGCAGCATTAGATAGATAGGTATCAATATCTAGTAGATACTTACATACATAGATGGAGCAATTTATTATTAGATTAGCTTGTATTTCATTTAGAGGAGTTATATTCGATTATAGATTGAATTAGACAAATGTATACACTAAAGTGTTACAGTGTTTAATATAGGCTACCTTTATTTGATGTGCTTTGTTTAGTGAATAAATTATATTTTTTAAATTGCATTTGAAACAAAAAGAATGTAAACACTTAACTTAGCAAAAACTTCACAATGACACTATGACAAAAATTATTTTTAACAGTGCTATTTAACAAAAATAAATCAACTTCTTACATAAATTGCAGACATAGTAATGAATGTAACTCAAAGGAAAAAAAAAACATTTGCCATGATAAGCAGTCATTGGAAAACTCTACTAAGACCCACAACAGCAAATTTTGATGTCTATTAGGAGTTTAATGATTAAATTGAACAACAGTTTTATTCATATCATAATTTGTGGTTGACGATTTGATTCATGATTGATTGATTTTGAATGATCCAATTCATCGATTTAGGACATATTTAGTCAAAAATTGAAATCAGTGTGACTCAGATAAATACCTGCTGAACATTGCTTGTGAAGTTTTCCAGATTCCGTGTATTTCTTGCAAGATAATGAAGTGTAAATAAATTATGAATCCCAGCAAAGAAGTAAACAAGAATTAACAGCAAATCCATTCACATTTTAGTTTTATAAACTGTTGTTTTCTGTATCAAAATAATACAAACAGAACATTAGAACATTATAGCACTCTATGGTCACATGCTTGCGAAATTCAGTGTTTCCACACATTGATGGCTTGATCATTTTTGTGGCAATCATATTAGTGTGGCCCACTATGATGACCCATGGTTGTTTCAATGATATAGTAAAATAAACCTACCAGTCATGACACTTCATGTTATTGTGCTAAATGATTAGAACTGTTCACCCATGCTAAAATAAGTTTATTGCTTTCTGTAGACAGTTAAAGAGTATTTAAGATAATATTAATCAAAATTCCTAAACATTTTGTAATCTGTTTTCTCTTTTAATCTGAAAGTCCTACGGAGCTAAACTTTTAAACTCTGTTGTTAAAGGGTACAGTTTTATAATATGCTACCTTGTTTCATTGCTTTGTAATAAAACACCCATCCACACAAACTTCCTGTCTTCGTGTTGGGCTTGTCCTCAACACTAGTAACAAGGTTTACTACATTTCTAAGTGGGTCTGCTGTTGCTAGGGCCAGGTTCTTTTTAAAGAAATCTTCCACTGCAGTGCGCACGTGCGCTGATGTGTAAGAAGCTGATTGGCCAGTGGAGAGGGGAGGGTGTGGATTCCACACAGGCTCCATAGAAGGTCCGAAAGAGGCCTTGTTTGTTTTATAATTAAATTAATCCAATTTTTAGTTAGTAAAATAGACTAAAACTTTAGGAATTGTGTTGAAATCACACAATTACAGAATATAAATATACCTCATTGAAGTATGTATCAAAAAAGTTAAGTCTTAATATGTAAATATGAACAAAAACAAAAGAAAGCATAGAATAAGTTCAATTAAGTGATGCTCCACCATTTGTATCAGTGAGTGACATTGTGCTCTTTTATCACAGAGTTTTTGGTATTTGTACATGTTTTTGCTCACTGTTTGAATTTATTTTTTAAAACTTTCCTCAAATGTACAACATATAAGCAACAAATCTGTCTAATTTTGCTCCTACTTTCCTAAGTAATTGCGTTTCATTGAAATTATAGGGATTTTTTAACACGCAAACATGAACCAACATGTCGGGTTTGGCCCGTTTTGCCCTTCGCCTAGAAAACTGGGCTGTAGAGGAAATGGAGCCTCTCTTACGTTGAGAGGGAGGCGGGCAGAGCCGCAAAGCATCACCCCAGACAGAGGCGGGGAGTGAGCACAAGCACAAGAGGAGCAGCCCAGGGAGCTCGAAGAGAGTGACGGCCGCCGCGATGAGCCTGAAAAACCCGCTAAAACGACCGAAATTGGCCGAAAACACGATGCGGTCCACCGCCGACGACGGGGGGTAGACACATCCAAAGAAATGGGTAAGATTTAACAAGTAATCAGACATTTTTTAGACGAAAACTATGTATCAGAGGCGCTTGGCAATATGGTGGAAAGAACGACAGTCAGGCGCAGCGTTGTAAAAATGGCCATGGTGTTGTCAGCGAAGAATAGAAAGAAAAAAACCTATCTCCTGCTTTAAAAATACTTAAAAATGTGATTTACTTGACGGAATTAGCATTGTTGATGTCTCTGTTTTGAGTTAACTTCGTTAATTTATGGAGATACCTATTTATTCTCGAAGTATTCGTTGTTATTTCAACCTACGCATTTAAAATTTCCTTTGTCCTTGAAAGGGCAAATGCTCAACACTAAATTTATTCGACAAAAAAACACAAAATAATGCAGTGGTTCACATTTTACCCCCTATAACGATGCTGGTTGACATAAACACTACATTCTTAAGTACAATTTTTTTTAGTTTTCAGTTTATTCGTTTTTTAAGGTCTTTTATCGGTTTCTACAATAGAAAAAAAGCATTTAAATCGCAGATTTTGGGGCACAACGTTTTCATAGAGTTGATAAATGCAGTTTGTAACAAGATTTATGAACGTAATATATGTCTAATACTCAGTTTTATAAATTATTAGAACAAATTGTGAGAAGTTGTGAAAATGGTCAAAACGTAATTTAAAAGGATAATTCTTTAACCGTGGACACCAGACTTCAACTACATTTAACTTGTTTGGCAATTAGGTATTCTGTATGTTATTAAAGCTTAGATATACTTCGAAATACAAAATAGGGTGTTGGCTTTTAACCCTTCAAGGTTTTCAATTCTTAAGCATTATTAATAAATATACATTTTCTCTTTTTTCAAATTGCATTACACCTTCAGAAGACTAAACAAATTTCAGGATTACAATCTTTACCAAACATAATGTGATTTTCAAAAGAAAATACACAAATACTATTTAAAAAAATAAGGATAAAAAAATAAATTAATTTTAATGGTCTTGTGGGCTAAAGTTGGGATATATTTACAACTGAAGCTGAATGTTTCAGGCAATTAAAATACACTTTATGTTGTATGTTATGTTCGATATTTAGGTCTTAGACTATATTTTTAAGTCAAAAGGATTAGTACCACCCTGCACCTCACAAAATGTCCACCGTAAGCTATTCTTGCGTAGATGTCAATGCTTAAAACTAATTTTATCTTCTTTACAGTTGAGTGGAAAAATATAAAATATACATTTGTGCGATTTTTAAAATATGCAAATCTGTATTTAGTATTTTCACTGTGTGTAAATAAGATATTTGCCATTTGTTATTATTTCTTTGTTGAGTAGATGAACCACTTCGTTTTTTTTAAGATTAAGGGAAAGGTTTTTAGATTTTAAAACTGCCTAAATGCTAATTCATAATTATGTTTTGCTCTTTTTTGCAGACATCCCTCCAAAATAAATGGCGTCAAAGACGAACAGCGTATTTCGCTGAATCAAAATGGTACGTTTTACAGGAACTCGTCTAACTTTTATTTTATTTTTTGACAAAAGAACTGCGTAGTCTTTGCTGTTATATTGATGTAGCCACTAGGGTGTGCTGTTGTCTCTATGTTTTTCTTATTGATAATTTGTTGTGTTAAAGGGCTGATGTCAAGCCACGAAAACTGAAGAACTTCGGTGTTTGCGCTATCACAAAGATTTGTGTAAGTATGACTTTTAAGACTTGTAAAAATTATATTGAAGACTCCTTGCCTATGTTTTTTTTGTGTTAAATCAGACTGCCTAGCTATAATGTCTATCTTACAAAGGATAGCCAAATCTGCCCTCTAGTGTAAGATAATGGAATACAGTTGGATGTGAGGAATAATTGTTTCAGTTATCCTGTTGCTAGCAACGATTTACAGATTACTTGGCTTGTTTTGAACGAACCTTCCTTGGCTAAAAC
Organism: Oryzias melastigma; assembly: GCF_002922805.2. Lineage (NCBI taxonomy): Eukaryota > Metazoa > Chordata > Actinopteri > Beloniformes > Adrianichthyidae > Oryzias > Oryzias melastigma. The sequence continues at coordinate 19,760,641 of NC_050517.1, forward strand.
TAGTGTAAACTACTACTGTTTATTTGAATACTTGAGTCTAAATGTAATAAATTTAGTGTACTACACAATAGCAAAATGCAACAACTTGTAGGAAAGCTCTTAAAATTTTCATCGAAGCTTATTTTTGCCGTACGTTCAGATTTAAACTATCTTGTAAATTAAAATGTATTATTTGTAATTTATTTTTAACTAGCTAGGGAACCTCGAAACATGTATCGTTAAAATAAAGTTTCACGTTATGAAACGATACCCAGCTAAAGATTACTTGGATAGTGTGCCAGTTTAATTGCGCACTAAATATCCTACCATTATCTGATTTCTTGAGTTATCTGATTTTTAAAGAGACCATGTAAACGGGATAATCCAATGGCTTTTATTAGATAACGGCAATTATCCGATAACTCGTTATCAGATTTCGGGGTTTAGATTTTCCCCCATAAGTCCCAAACATTCAGATTCTCTGCATGTTTCGATGCTTATCAGATTTGTTTAGTGAGGTTTATATTTAGCTGTAAGTAACTGAAACGCGCAAACGGGAAATCATCTTATCAAGTCACGAGACCCATGGCACCGTTGGCGACATGTTTACCAACAACACAAGAAAAGTTTTGGAAGTATCAGGAAGTTTGGAATTAAACTATTCTCAACAAAAACACATTGGCTGGATTTTTATTTTTTTTTAATTTAATGACCATGGTCAATTGCAAACATCTGATTTTTGTAAGAACTTTTAAGTGAAATCCTCCTCAGCACCCCCTGTTGTTAATGGTGGATTATAACAACTGTTTGTTGAAGTACATAAAGAATGCCCAATGCTAAAGGGCAGTTGCTGAAAATCTACATATGACATAACATTCATACTTAACACATGTTACATGACATGCATTTGGTACATTATTTTTCAAGTAAGAACAGGACACTACCTAATTTCAATGCTTTCCCTTTGGGTTTTTGGGGGAAAATTGATGCACAGATTCCCCACATTTCATTCTGAAACTTAAAGCAAACCCAATAGTTCCAAATGATGCAGTTCCTTAAATGACCACTGAAAGCTGATTTTAAAAGGTAACAATTTATTTACTCCTACATTAAAAAAGTCCAGCTTTACACAAAAAATTAATGTAGACCCTCAGAAAAAGCTAATATCGACCCAAGTATCAAATTTAAAGCCTTTTATGTCACACGATGATTACTTAACATTAACTCGTTCCTGGAATGAAATTCCAATTAAACAAGACATTCCGTTTATTCACGTTTTGCATCTGTAGTACTTTTGGGGTGAACTTCAAGAGTCCCGTTGGACTCAAATTATAGGGAACCTTCGATTACCCATATTTTCTGTTGGGTAACAATCAGGGTTCATTGCTTTGGATAGTCCACTTATTTAACAATGCTAACTTATTACCACTGTTCAAAGTATTTAATCTCATCGCTACTTTATTATTGTCGCTACGCAATAAGAAAAATATCTTAAAGTTGAGGAGAACAATCAGCTTCTTCTCCAGGTTGGCTTTGGACTACACCTGCTGGTCACGCAATCAACAAGCCATGGGCCGAAGCTGAGTTCCTGATTGGTTGACGTGATGCAAATTCTTCGCCAAAGTATAGATATTTGAACTTGCGTAGTGAATATTTGGACACGCCCCCTGAAACGCTCCAGAGACTGCTGCATCCAATGCTCAAATTGCGGCCCAGGGCCCCTGATCGCATCTATACATTGACATGACATTGAAACTGGCTGCCCAAATCACGTACTTTGTGACTACAGCATTAGAAAGCAAGAGTCACAATTAACTCTAGCGTAGGTGCGGAATTTAGGTAAAAAAAACAGTGTAAGGCTTCACAATACAGCAAGCAAAACAAATCCCCTACAATGCAAAAGTGAAGAAGCAAGTCTCACAAAAAGTAGTAAAACATCTGACAGACTGCTTTACACAGTAAACATGGTGTTGGGAAGAGGTACAAACACTAAATATTTTGACTATTAGATTTAATGGAACTAGTTAATTTTCTTCTTATGTTTTTTCCCTTTCTCTGTCAGGCAATGTTGCCTCCCAAGTGAGCAGTGTTGGGAACTGCGTCATTATTAGTGGTAGTGTTTTTGTGTCCGTCTTTGATCTGCTACCAATGTATAAAGGAAAACCAAACCAGTGTAAAAAATATTAGCATTATTTTCCCATTTAAATCAATTTTTCACAAAAAAAAATGTTGCATTGTTAAAATCCATGTTGTGAAGTAGCAAAATTAGGAAATGTGAAATGACTTGCCTTCAGATTTAGGATATTGGCAACAAAGAGTGTTGATGCTCACGTCTTGGATTCCGCGTCCTTATCATTTTTCTTACATTTCTTCTACAGTGAATACGTGAGACCATTGACTGGACTTTCAAATTGGAAAGAAAAAGAAGACAACTCTGTAAGTTTGTTGTTTTTGATCTAAACATTTTTATTGTCTTGTTAAATGATACAACTGGAACAATAATGTTCAGACACCTCATTTAGTTAAAAACATTTTTGGCCAACTTTTTCCTATTGATACATTTCCCCTGCTAACAGTCTGTTTCATGGATAAAATATTTAAAATGCATTAGTTTTGGCAGGAAAAGAGGAAACATGGATGATTTCTAGCTGCAACCATGAAATTTAACTATGGTTTTATGACTCATGTTTTACTTTTAAAAGGGAAACAAAGATAGTTGGATGTTGTTTTACTATGTTCAGGGTTGGGGGTATTTGGCAGTCACCGATATTGCAAATTCTCCCGCTTAGAAAGACGAGAGAGATCTAATGTCTAATAATAGATGCACTTCAATAGTGAGACAGAATAGGAGGAAAAGAACCCAGTGAATTATGTTGTATGACTTTTTTTCCTTCAAGAGTGTATTGGTATAATGATGCAAAAAATGGTATTTGGTCATTAACAAGAGTCCACCCCAATACTTTCTAATGTAACCATGGTTAGCAATAACAGAGGTCAAATTTTTTCTGTTGGTCTTCCCTCTAGCCCAGTCTTCCATACAGATCTTCTCAAGAGCTGTGAAGTTTTGAGGCTGTTTCTGGGAAACAGACTTTCATTAATCTCCACAGATTCTCTGTTGGGTTGAGGTTCAAACACTGCTCAGGTCACTCCAGAACATTGAGGTTCTTTTTACAAAGCCACTCCTGTATTGCGTGGGCGATGTGCTTTGGATCATTGGCATGCTGGAATATCATACTCGATGCTCTCACTAATGGAAAGAGATTTTTGCCCAAGATCTCACCATACATGGTCCCATTCATTTTTTTCCTTAATATGAATCAGTCGTGCTGTCCCTTTAGTAGAAAAACAGCCCCAAAGCACGATGTTTCCATCCCCATGCTTCTCAGACAGTATGATGTTCTTGGGATTCAAGTCAGCATTCTTCCACCTCCAAATACTGGGTGGCGTTTATTCCCAAAGAGTTCCCCTTTGGTCTCATCTGATGAAATTCTTCCAGTTGTCCTCTGGATCATCCAGATGGTCCTTGGCAAACACTAAACAGGCCTCAACATGTTTTTTGGCTTAAGCAAGGAGGATCTTTGGAGCAGTGCAGGATTTGAATCCATTACAATGTAGTGTGTTACCATACTGGTGTCTTACAATACAGTTAACCAGTGATGGATAGAGGAACTTTTAGAAGTAACAGGTCAGGGCAGAACTATTGCTTGTTTATAGGAGCTACATAAACCTACTCATTTTCTGCATCATTATACAAATCATACAATGTTGTGTACATTACAGACCCCTTTCCTCTTTAAAAAATGAACATGTTTGAACAAGCTGTGACTGCCAAATACAACCTGAGCTAGCTGTCAAATAGCATAAATTGGCTAACACAAAATCTAGGACCTAGATGCATCTCCCACGTCGATGATGAAAAGGACATACAATAGTCTCATAATGAACAACTCTTACAAGCTCCATTTGCAGTCAGGGGTAACGACCCTTTTTCAAAAGTATTTAACACCAAAAACGGAACAGAAACATGATTTAAAAAAATAATCTTTAAAAAAAACATTTTTCAAAATTGAATAAACATCTGAATGCAGTGTAGGCATAACGAACCTGTAATAATCTTGTTGACAGGTAAATTGGGCATAAGTGCCACTCTATCAACGTTTTTTATGCATTTCTCATCTTTAAATTTAATTGTTTAACTTAAGCTTAGTCGGGTATTCATTGTCATTTAAAGTCACTCCCTCAACAACTATTATGCTGTCAGTTTAGTTTTACACTGGAGCCTCTTTCTAGCATTCCTTGAGCTGAAGATATTCTTGATTGACAGATTAATTCCACTAAAGTATAATTAAACCATTACCACATCCTAAATAGATGAGTTAAAAGTATTTTTTTATTTACAAAAAAATAGATACTTAAATTATTTTTCTCACTTAAGACTTTTAAACATTTTACGTAAAGTGCAAAAAGCCTAAATTCTTTCAAGTAGCTATTAGCAACAGTTAAAGTTAAGTAGGTTAGATGGATGTTTGCCCTTGGTGTACCTTGGGGGAAAAAGTCACTTTCCACCACTGTTACCAGAGTCTTTTGATAAATAACAATAATAAAACATGAAATAGCTATTAGTTTTCTTTAGAACACATTTTTTCTTAATGAAAAAAGACTCTTTGGGAACCTAAATGTTATGTTCTTCAATGTCAGTCTAGTGTAATTAGGACTACCTGAATGTTTCAATGATTTGATTTCTATAACTATTAAACCCCTGGTGGTCAGTTTGTGAACTTTTTGTAAATATTTGGCTTACTGTTTCAGAACAACTTTATTCCCCTTGTGTAAAACTTTTGGGGATTCATAGTACACCTTTTTATAATCAGACGTTTTGTTAGCATATTGGCTAATATGAGCCGTGAAATATATCTCAGTTCATTACTTTTTTGTAATGTCTTGCTAACAATTGCGTAGAGTCTTTCATTTATTTTTATTTTTTGATGAAATTATGATTATATCTTGGTTAGATATAGTCTTGAGTTTTTAACAAAAAATGTCATGGAACTTTTGTTTCTAATTCCGATTCCAAAGATTAATTTGATGTTGTCGCTATTGT
>NC_050517.1:19765891-19794793 GCF_002922805.2 Oryzias melastigma
CCCAATTTCGGTGACACTGTGGGCTTACTACTTTTCCTTCTTTTTTTTATCCTATCAAGAACCCATTCAACTGGATATTACGGAAGTGGACACAACGTTGTTAAAATGGAAGATGGTCAACAATTTGGCGATTGGCCAAATTTTAACAAGATGGAATTTCTTTTTTCTTGGGCGTGGACATAAATATTTTAAAATTGTTTCTATTTTGATGCTCTTTTTTTATTTGTCTTTCTTTGACTACCACATGGACTTTGGAATCCCCGATGCTAACTGTTGGATGTGCTGACATTTTTATTTCTGTTTTTGGGAAACTCGAAATCAGTGTTTGTACATTTGAAATCCCGATGTTATTTTAAATAAAGTGTATGTCCTCCATTGTTTTTCCACCTACTGGCTTTGTTTCAACAAGAAGATTGTTTAGCAAATCAAGCTAATTGTTCTCGCATGATTATTAACGTTTTTCTTTCATTGAACAAATTGGCGCGATTGCGTTGATTTTGTGTCAAGTGATTGTCAAGGTATATTGGAAGTCAATTATTCAGTTGATGACGTTTTATTAATATTTTTGTTCCTTTCAGAAAATAAACGAGAATGGCAAATAATTTTGAGAAATGTGATTGACAATGCTAACTTTCATTAGCATAAAAACTATTTGAGGTAAATTAATCAAGGAACACAACAACCCATGTGGTTATGGTATTTATCTGAAATGGTTTCCAGTGCTTAGCCTGGAAGGATTTCTAAAATGGCTACTATTTTGTCCGTCTTCCTGTCTGCAAAGGAAGTGATGCAATTGGTGCAAAATTTATTCTTTTGCACTCTCTCACTATTCTTTTTTTTATTAACTGAGAGAGGGCTTTCCCTTTTGGTCATTTGCCCTAAGGCAGAACATAAATGTAAGTTTATACAAATGTACTTTTAAAAAACATAATAAAAGGGGAGGGACTTAGACATCACCTGAGTGTGGGGTAAATGGAAATAACGTCAATCAAAAGCAAAGCTTTCAGAGCAGGGAAGGAGCTCTAGATGGCGGTTGAGCCTTGGGAAAGGTGCCAGCTTTTCGGACCGTTTTTTGCTCGATAGCGTTTGATACTCGATAGATTTAGCGAGCGGATGTTGTTCGATGACGTTTTCCACGGATTTCTGTGCGTTTTTTGGCGGTTTTGTGTGGTTTTTCGTGAGCTGTAAGAGCCGTCTGCTGGCGGAGTGCTTGTCGTTGTTTTCCATACTGGGCTCTGGCAGCCATGGCGCGCCTCCATTTTTAGTGATCTCTGCTCGGCTCTGTCGGTGCAGACAGTGGCTGTCGGTGCAGACTGTAAAGGCCTAGACGCTTTCTTTTTGTAAACGAATTCTTTTTTATATACAAAAATACTAAACCCTTAGTTTTACGGCTTATTTGTATTTTTGTCACGTATGTTTAAATTCTGACGGAGAAAACGGGAATCGTTCGTTTTTTCACGCCAGCATTAAATAGTCATATTTTTAGTATTGCATTCACCATTTAGTAGTTATTTTGTCCTTAAATATGTATATTTTCCGAAAGCTTCTTGTGATGACGCAGTTAAAATTTACGACATGCGGCTTGATCGGAGGACTATTTTGAAAGAGACTGATCGCTTAACATATTGTCACAGCACCTGTTATTTAGTGTTCCAGTCTTTATATAAATTAGCGATTTCATTAATCATGGATAAATCCATCGATCTGAGGCCGTTTTCATAAGTCCGGTCGCAAACGCCTTTTTTTATCTGCTACCCGAGCTAAAGCAATCCAATGGGACTTATAGTTGAAGCTTCCTCTTAACTTTTTGACAGTAAATACCTGGACACAAAACACCACCCCTGTATCAGGGTTTTGAGGCAGCAACGATGATGAAGAGTAAAAATAAAAAGCAGGAGGATGAAGCATCGACTCGAAGCAATGCATCCAGGTATGATCCTTTTTAACTTTTTCCCCTTTTTTGCTATCTGCTCTGATTGTTTACCTTGTCAAGCTTGGTTGATCACCTGTGTTACTCTTGTAAAATCATTTCGAAGAAGTTAATCGATGTCACCGATGACCTTGCTTTTGTTTAATAGCCACACCCCGGGTTTTGTACCGTTTCTAACTCTTGGTTTCAGGATTTAAGGCCTGTGTTAAAGTTGCCTTTAAATGTGTATGTGGGGGACACAGGGAAACTTTTTTTGTATTTATCTCTGTTGTAAATGTTTTAGCAAAATAATGTTAAATTCCTTATTGTTGTGTGACCTTGCCTTTCAAATTAGGACTGCATTGCACCATTTTAAGAAGGTTTTATTTTGAAATTTCAGAGAAATGACTTTGCTCTGCTAATTGTGGACACCAATCACATTATTGTGGTGTTTTTGTCATTTTTTTGGATTGCATCAATTTCTACTGCAAATTACAATTTCGTTTGTACATTAGTGTTTTATTTTTGAAGTGTTGGTAAACTTTTATGGTGCTATATCATCAGGGATGCTTTTGTTTATTTTTTGCCAAGCAATTTATCTAAATCACTATTAAATCTTATATTAATAAATATATTTATTCTTTTTTAAGGACTGTAGTAAAGCTTGCAGTTCTCTTTAAAAAATAAAGTGAAGTTTTGTCACGTGTTTAAAACATTTTCACCCTTTTTTTTTTACCTTATTTTGCATTTGTATGCAGGTTTAGATTTATCTTTGGAGTGGAGGGTTTGATTTCTTAATTATATTTTATTTAACCGCTGTTTTGTTTTTTACTTTTAGTTGGATTTGATGATTTCTCTCACTTGTAAAAATTCTTGAATTTCTCTAATAAAATGTACTTTATCTTACAAGTTTGTGATATTTTGTATTGGTTCATATTGAATCGATTAAGATGAATGTATTTCAACAATTTAAAAAAAACAGTGTATTTTTATTTGTACAGCTTTGCCCCTTCAATTAAAAAAAGATTTCACTACACAAACAGATTTATTCAACATTTTGAAATTGTTTAAGGTTACTTATGTTTGTAAATTTATTATTCACAGGTTACAGTCTCATCAAAATCAATAAAGGCATCATCACATCAAGTCTTTTGCATGTTATGATCTGAAGGAAACTAGAATGCTTTATTTCTTAAGACTGATGATTACTTTATATACGACCCTTTGGTTGTTCAGACACATTTACAGCTTAGAAACGTAAGAAATCAGCCTCTGCATTTAGTAATGGCACACTGCAGCAGGTTACATCACAATCGTAGTTTATGTGATATTTGTGGCAGCCATTTTAGTGTTTTTAGTTGAAAGGAAGGGGTTTATTTAACCCAAATGTCAACGAAACTCTTTATTAAGCCTTGCAAAGAACACTGTGGGTGTAAAACTACTACAAAAGAGGGGATAATTGAGACCAAATGTGTTAGTCAGTCTCCTTTTTTCATATTCTCGAGTCACAAAATGGCCCTTGCTTTGTTTGCCCAGCTCGCTCACTTATCTGTATTAAAACTCGTCAAAGGACTACAGAGAGGAAGAACCGGAAGTACTTAGACCTTTAAAAAAAAAAAATATCGTGACTCGCGCCCTGATTGGCTGACTGGCTTCAGAGCAGCTCAGCAGCCAATCGCGTGAGGAATTTGCAACAGAGTTCACGCCCACTTGTGACCTTTAAGCGGAAGCTTCCATCTACTTCCGTGACTTTTCAAGACGGACCTTTTAAGGTTTTTATGTAACGTCTAGGAAATGTAAACTTTGATATTTATGAACTGTAGACATTTTCAGTTTGGTTTTCTGTCCTAAAAGATTGAAATGACAGAGAAAAAAAATCTAGTAAATACGTATATTTTTAAGAGGCCAAGAGCCTAGTTAATATTGAAGTATAATTGCAAATATTTACGTGACACTAAGACTTTGCATTTATAGTCCTTTGTTTATCAGTAGATAAACCGCTGGTGTATGAGCAACTTGTCTTCAGACTGTGATTTTGGTGGTACAGATTTCGTTCTGGTGGGGCTTATAGCGACACCACCTGTTCAAATAATTTTATACAGGCAGACTGACAGCCATCCAACTAGCCACATTTAGGACCCTTATTTTTGAATTTATATAAACTTTTTGCTCCCCCCAAAAAACTTTTTGCCATTTGTTTTAAAATTGTTGAATATAATTTAAAATTTAAATCAATATTTTTTATGATTTGCGCATAGAAATGTACCGAAAACAATGTTATTTCCTCTTAAAAAGACGTTTTAAATTTATTGTTTTTCTGGACTTTTTTTGAACTATAAAAAACTGTTTATGCTTCCTAATGTAGGGAATCTACTGTTGAACTTAAAAGTTAGAACTTATTTACCTCAAAACCTGTATTAAATCTTAACAGATCCTGCAAATGCAGAAATTTTAATCAATTGATAACAAAGAAAAAACTGTCTCAAGGCTAAGACTGTAAGATAAGAAATCTCAAATTGATAACTGGCTTATAAAAATAAGTTTTGACCGATTTTAAATCATTAGTAAACTATTGATTCAAAAAGCCCCCTACCTGTCCCAAGGTTCAACTTCAAATTTAGCTCTATTAAGTTTCAGTGCTTATCATTAGTTTTTAGCTTAAATCTAGTTTCATGGTCTCTCATTGGTGTTTTATGTGGATTTTATTTACAGTGTAGTCCTTTTAGCTTGAGCAATTTTTAAAGAAGTGTTTTGCTTTGCATTGATCGGCCTCTAAGCGCAGTTTTAGGAAATATTCAAGCCTAAAAACTGCACACAACACAACTGCTTAAGGAAATACGTTGTTTCTTTGAAAGGTCAAATGATAGAAGCCCATGACTTTAGCACTGCATTTGGGTTTGTTTAATGAGTGTAAGAGGATTTGTGTTCCTAACAGAGAATAAGGCTGTTATGAGATTATTTCCTGAGTGAGGAGTATGGCCCATTATGTAATTCTTTTTGGCTGACTGTTTGTGAATTCCACTGAGAGTACCAACGCTTGATTTTCTGCTGATTTCAACATCAACTCATGCTCCTTCTGCTATGTTGTTGGATCAGAGTGCACACACAGGTAAAAGAGAATCGAAAGGTCTGATGTATTCATTTTTCCCTGTAGTAACTCAGCCTCGGAGGAATCCAACCACTCGGCATCGGAGTCGGGAAGTCAGTCAGAAAGTGAACATGGCAGTGAGAGGAGGAGGAGGTCACACAACTCCGAGTCAAACAGCACCTCCGAGTCAGAAAGCCATTCCGAGTCGGAGAGCGAGTCTGCAGAGTCCAAATCGCAGCAAACTGCAGAAGTCAAAGACAAGCCAGTTAGGAAGAAAGAGCGTCTGGCTGACGTGAAGAAGGTAAAAGCTGCTGGAAATGCAGTCACAGGTCATGAACTCTTGGTGGAGGTTGAGTTAGTTTAAATAGCTTCTTTACATGATTAGAGAACTTGGCAAGCTTTCCCTTTTCCACTACAGACTCATATATAACTCGCAGCGTCTTTAAGCCAATCAACTTCCTGCTTCCAGGAGTGTAGATGATACCAATATTACATTTGCAAACATTAAACATTTCAAAATTCTGTACAATTTTTTTTTTTTTTTCCATTTCGACCAAGTGCAGAAGTCACATCCATGTTTGGTTGTTAATTTCCATTTTTTTAATCTTAATATATTTTTGTTAGACTATAAATCTGCCCAATATTTTCTAGTTAACTTCATTAGATTTGTACACTGCTTGTAAAAGTTAATTAGCATCTAACAGAATGATGACGAATTCTTCAGGGTTTTGAGAAATGAGAAAGGATGTTCCTCACTAGTGATGCATTTGTTTTTAATTGGTGACTCCAGCGGCTTTTATCCAGTTTTTTCACTTCGTTAACAGATGTGGGAGGAGCATCCAGACATGTACGGTGTCAGGAGGTCAAATCGCAGCAGACAGGAGCCTGCTCGCCTCAACATTGGAGCTGAGGTAAGAGAAGGGCAAAAGGATCTTCGTTTACCAGCTGATCCAGTAAATGAACCGATACCGCCACCTGGTGGCTGAAGTTCAGTAGTGATTTCAGTGCTTGGATTGAAGGTTTTTCTCTGCTCACAGGGCAGCAGTGACTCTGAAAGCGAAAGCCCTAAAAGGAAATCATCACGGTCTAAGAAGAAGGAGTGAGTATAGAAACTGATCATATTTTAGAACTCACTATTTGTTTATTTATTTGCATTTGTAAAACTGTTCCTGCACCATATCATATATTTTTTTTATCTTTTTAAACCTTGACCCATACAGTCTTTCATGTGTGCCATTCAGTTTGTGCTGTGAATTTTGTCGCTTGATGTTTAGCTTTAAGGAGCTGAATAACTGGTTTGCAGCAGTTGCAGCCAGGTGACACACAGCACCACGGCTCCAGAGGTTTAAAAAAAAAATCCTAGCTTTGCTGTTGGAGAGAAATCCGTTTTGGGCCTTGAGGGTGACACTTGTGGCATTTCTTTGTTGTAAGAAATATCTGGAAAGATGATGACTCAAATGATGATGAAGAGGAGGAGGATGTGGAGGCTTCCGACAGTACAGACAGTGAGCAGGAAGAGAAAAAAGTTAGATCCAGACGACTTCCTGCTAGAAGGTAAGAGTGTAGCTGAGCCTGGCTATCAGACAGCTGGTCCTCTCCAAATCATGCCATGCTGTGTGAGCACTTGTTTGATCACATGTTCCACCTTCTGTTCTGGTGTTTAACCACCACCTGTCCAAATTTTGTGTGTGTTTCTAAGATCTATTTATTTTGGCGGGGACTATTTGCGCGGAACCTCTGAGCGCCTTTTTGTGTTTGTGTTTCACCTTTTCAGACCGCAGACCAAGTCCTCGTCTGCCAAAAAGCAGCAGTCGCAAAAAGGAAGAAAATCCCGGAAGCAGGAGTCATCGGGTGATGAAGACGAGGATGATGATGATGACGAAGAGGAGGATGACGATGAAGAAGACACCCCAAAAAGACAAACGAGGAGAAGGGGAGCCACAAAAGTCAAAAGGTGACTCACGAGCATAGAATGTTTGAGCTTAAAAGTAATTTAAAGGGTAACCAAACCAGGAAGTTGGAGGCTGACTCCACCCACAGCTGAAATTTGAAAATCCAGTCAGAGGGGTGGGGCTTGGGGGCGGGACTGTTATCATTACTGGAGCTGCAGATCATGATGTCAGACTTCTGAAACTTACATGGTTTGACCTATCACAAAATTCAACTGTAATACATCTATTCAACCTGTAGGGGCAGCACACGGACAATTTTTGACTATATTTTGAAGAATTAAACAGTTTTATTTCAATTTGTCAAAAATGTGGCTATGACCAACAGAAAGCACCTTTTAAGCCCCATTTATAGAAGTCAACAGCCAAAAAAAGTTAATTTAGGGTTTGGTTACCCTTTAAAAAAGCAATTTAGTTCTAAATGAGTCCATTATATGTTGATTTTTATCAAACAGAAGACGGTGTTCCCTCATTTTTTATGTGTCTATAAATAACTCATGATGGGTGAAATATGCAAATCTTTTTTTTTCCCAATGTTATTATCGTTTCAAGGCTGTTAAACCCCTCACTGCAAACTTTTGTCAGATAAACATGAACATTTTTTCACTTCTATTTTATTAAAAGCATTATTTTAAACCTTTGTAGAAAAATTAGTCAATTTTTATAGAATAAAACCAAAAATATGAGAAGATATTCTGTAAATTTGGCCAACTGAATTCATTCTGTACAGAACTGGTTGATTGACAGGGCTTTACAGCCAATCAGGACGCAGAACACAATCCCCTGCAAAAAACAAAAACAAAGGATATGACCGAATTCCTTCACTACTCACTAGTGTCCGAATCTACAACTCCAAAATGGACAAGAAATTTCCCAAAAGTCTTTGCAAAAAACAGGGTATATCTGTGCACACTGTGAACTCCTCTTTTTAGTAAAGCTTTTATGCAGTTTTTACATGTTTTAATTAGTTTTATCTTTATTTTACTAATAATTATTTGATTTAATTTAATTGTACTTGTGGGATGTGTATGTGTGCAGAGTTTTTAATGTGTTTTTAGTTTTTTTTTATGATTCCTATTTTTATTACTACTTTTTCTTCCTATTTATTTTATTATGGAAAGCACTTTGAGATGCTTTGTTGCATTAAAAGTCTAATACATATAAAGTTGAATTAATTGTAGCAAGAAAGCTCTGGATTTATTTATTTAGCACAAATCAAAGATGCAACTTATAACGATAAAATACAAAGGAGAAAAGAGGATAAAATTGAACATTGGTTAAATAAATAAAATGAATGTGGAGGGAAATGAAAAGATCGAAGAAAAAAAAGTATATATATATAAAAATACATATAAATTTCTGTAAAACAGTAAAGCAAAATATAAATTTTTGACCTTATTCTACATGATTGTGAAACTGAATAGTACATTTTGAAATGATATTGTCCCATGTATTTTGCTAAAAGTCTGTTTTTTTTTAAAGTCTGGGTTTGTAAATTGATAAGGAGATGATGTTATTCAGCAGGTCTATATGTGCATTCCACAACTTTGGTCCATTAAATCTCATTGTCTGGTCAGATAATGGTGGATTTGATGTATCAAAAGTAGTTGCAATTTAACTTTATAGGACTTTACAAATTTATTTTTTTTTCTGCTGCATTTCAGCTATAAAGAGGACCAGCACGACTTTGAGACCGACTCTGACGACCTGATTGAAATGACGGGGGAGGCCGGCGAGGAGCAGCAGGATGACGACAGCGAGACCATCGAGAAGATTATTGACACCAGAATCGGCAAGAAAGGAGGTTAGTATTTATATATATATATCCTGTATGTAAGCTTTAAGTGCCGTCAATGATGCGTCCGTTCCGGCTCCTGCAGTGGTGGGAGCTGCCACCACCGTGTATTCAGTGGAGGAGAATGGAGACCCGAGCGAAGGGTTCGACCCGGAAAAAGATGAAGGGGAGACGCAGTATCTGATCAAGTGGAAGGGCTGGTCCTACATCCACAACACCTGGGAGAGCATGGACTCCCTGACGCAGCAGAAGGTGAAGGGTCTGAAGAAGATGGACAACTTCAAGAAGAAAACCGAAGAGATGAATGCATGGTGAGGACTTTTGCGCGGAAATGTTCTGCTTGCAAAGGATTCCTCAGCATCCGAGTGACCGCGGAGTCCGTTTGCAGGTTGAGGAGGGCGTGCCCCGAGGACATAGAGTTTCATAACTGCCAGCAGGAGCTCACAGCTGACTTGAACAAGCAGTTTCAGATTGTGGAGCGAGTCATTGGTAAGATGTCCAAAACACAATGCAGGCATTTTCATTCAACTCTAAACCAACCAAAGTATGTTTCTTTCATAAACAGCAACGAAAACCGGGAAGACGGCAGGAACGTCCGACTTTCCCTGTGAGTTTTGATTTATTTGACAATCTGTTTTCATCCTTTTTTATTTTTATTATTTAAACATGAGTGTTTTTTGTCCAGCTCACAGTCATAAGACCTCATCCTCCAACGAACCCGAGTACTTGTGCAAATGGATGGGTTTGCCGTACTCGGAGTGCAGCTGGGAAGACGGCGCCCTGGTCATGAAGAAGTTCCAGCGCTGCATTGACAGCTTCACCAACCGCAACTCTAGCAAGACCGTCCCATCCAAAGACTGCAAGGCAAGGCCTGTAACTGAAGCAGTGACCCCGGGCTCACACCGTATCCGGTCCGGTTCTGGTGCAGCCGCCAGAGGCTTTACGTGACTTGATAAGTGTGAGAGGCGCTCACACGGCATCCAGTCCCCCCCGCCTCTCCGGCGCTCTGAATCCATCTCGTTGGCTTCAAATTTTAAGATGGATTACTTTTTTGTGACCTAAACCGGAAATCATACGAGTGTTTAGTGCATTCAGTACGTTTTTCAAAATAAAAGCTATTTTCCGCTGCAGTCGCTGTTTTCACCATCGTGTAAAGAATACATAATTTCTGCTGACACAGGGTCATAAAGTGTGTGGTAAAGCGTCATTTGACGCCATGTTAAATTTACTAGTACTTCCTATATCAGGGGTCTGCAACCTGCAGCTTCGGAGCCACTTGTAGCTCTTTCACCTCTTCATTGTGGCTCTCGTGCTAAAGCAAAATAAAACACTAGTATGTTTTTTTGAGTAAGGGTTACTAAATTTGCATTTATTTAATTTAGATTAGTTAAGATTGTAAATTTATGGCTGAGGTACTCCTTGAAGATTTTTACATTCCTGCAGATTTAGAGGTCTTGTTTGCTCTTTGCTTCCTCCAGAATACACCAATTTCAAATACTAAGCAAAACTTATGTAAAAAGTCTGATCTTTTATTTTAGTCTAAAGCACATATTATCTTATGCTGTACAGAGCTACACTGCTATGATCCGGTTTGGCGCAAGGCGTCTTTTATTTTGAAAGGAAATCAAACGAGCTTCTGTTAAAGGTAAAACAATAATTTTACGTGTTGAGAAAATGCTAGTTTCTTTTTATATTTTTTATATAGAAGCATAATTCATATTTATTATTAAAAAATACATTGTAATGGATGCACAACAGACTTTGCGGCTCCTACTAAGTCAGTCATCTGCAGTAGCTAGACCGCTTCTATAGCTGAACCAGGACTGGACCAGATGCAGTGTGAGCCGGGGTGACTGCTAACACTTTGTGAGAAGAAAAAGTGGATTTGACTCCACTCTGTCTCCTCAGGTGTTAAAGCAAAGACCCAGGTTTGTTGCTCTGAAGAAACAGCCGTCGTACATCGGGGACGAGAATCTCGAGCTGAGAGATTACCAGCTGGACGGCTTGAACTGGCTGGCTCACTCCTGGTGCAGGTACGTAGCAATCTGCCGTTTTCCCTGCAGGCAGGATACGGTTTGTCACTCATCTTCCTCGTCTTCTTCAGGTGCAACAGCGTCATCCTTGCTGATGAGATGGGGCTGGGAAAAACCATCCAGACCATCTCCTTCCTGTCCTACCTGTTCCACCAGCATCAGCTCTACGGGCCCTTTCTGCTGGTGGTCCCTCTGTCCACGCTCACCTCGTGGCAGAGGGAGTTTGACACCTGGGCTCCCGACATGAACGTGGTGGTTTACATCGGCGACGTCATGAGCAGGAAAACCGTAGGTGGAGTTTTAGTGCAGACCTCGTCAAAAACTCGTTAAATCTGTGATGCTAACTGGATTTTTGTTTTTTGCAGATCCGTGACTACGAGTGGGTGAACCATCAAACCAAAAGAATCCGCTTCAATGCACTTTTAACCACCTATGAGATCTTACTCAAAGATAAGGTAGATTCATCCTTCCTTTTAGTTTGTTTTTAATGTGTGGCAGCGATCAGTCACCAGCGTTCTCTCTGAATCCACAGGGAGTCCTCGGGAACATCAACTGGGCGTTTCTGGGCGTGGATGAAGCTCACAGGCTGAAGAACGACGACTCCCTCCTCTACAAAACCTTAATGGAGTTCAGATCCAATCACAGACTCCTCATCACCGGCACTCCTCTGCAGAACTCCCTCAAGGAGCTCTGGTCTCTGTTGCACTTCCTCATGCCTGACAAGTACGTCTTCCTCTTCCTCCTCCTCCTCCTCCTCCTCCTCCTCGCTATAACAATGATGCATTCTGGAAGTGACGCTGTTGAATCTGTTTTGCAGGTTTGATTCCTGGGAAGACTTTGAGGATGAGCACGGAAAAGGGCGGGACAACGGCTACCAGAGCCTCCACAAAGTCCTGGAGCCGTTCCTGCTGCGGCGGGTCAAGAAAGACGTGGAGAAGTCTCTGCCCGCCAAAGTGGAGCAGATCCTCCGAGTCGACATGACAGCACAGCAGAAACAGTTTTACAAGTAGGTCCCCCATCATTTATGTATCTCCATGTTTCGTATAAACTCCATCCATCACTTTTATTGTGTGAAGGCTTCAAAGCATTTTCGACACGTAAAATAATTCAGCAATCTTGGTATCAAAACGTTCAGCTCTTTCAGGAAATTACTGCTTGTATTTTTGGTATTCATATATGTAATAGTTTTTGAAATACTAAAGCAAAATATGTCCTAAAGGAAATGAATGAAAACATCTTTAAATTTCAAAAGTAGCAACAAGCCTTTAGATATGTTCATGGGCTGTGTTTTAATCTGTTATAGTAATTTTTTTCATTTTTTAATTTGGAACATTTTAGCATCATGCTAACGTGTCTGGCTAATTTGTTATCCACTGGGGTTTTTAGGCTAATTTAGAGTTTAGCTTCTATTTTAGAAACAGGCTAATGTTTTTTGACTTAGTTTACTGAGAAATTTTAGAAATTTGTAGTTTAGCTAGTATCTAAGCAACATGCTAGCTTTTTGGGTAATTTGGCAGGTTTTTGGAGTTTTTTTTATGCTAATTTGGAGTCTAGCTATTGTTTTAGCAACATGCTAACATTTTTGGCTAATTTATTTTGTACTCAGGTTTTTATAGGCTAATTAAGAGTTTAGCTTCTATTTTAGCAATAGGCTAACATTTTTGACTAATTTGATTTACTGAGGACTTTTAGGTTATTTTGGAGTTCAGCTAATATTTATGCAACAAGCTATTTTTTTTGGCTAATTTGGCATCTACTACGGTTTTTGAGCTAATTTGGAGTTTAGCTTATTATTAGAGATTTTTAAGCAATCATACTACACATTTTTCAGAAATTTAGCTCAACTTCAGCGATCTGTCATAGTTCTTTAATGAAATTTCCAATCTTTTAGCAAATTTAACATCTTGCAAATAGCTTTTGCATTTTTAGCAAATCTCTTCTGCAATTAAAGTAAATTGTCACCATTTTCAGCAGAAAGCTTTAGCATCTTCAGCGACTACTTTTAGAAAAAAGGATTCACACTAGCATTATTGCAGGTAATGCAACTTTTCTAGTTTTTATTTTTTGTTTTCCTTCTCTCAGGTGGATTTTAACAAGAAACTATAAAGCACTTTCCAAAGGGACGCGTGGCAGCTCCTCCGGCTTCCTGAATATCGTCATGGAGCTTAAGAAGTGCTGCAATCACTGCTTCCTTATTAAACAGCCAGAAGACGGAGACGGTGAGGTGCAGCAGGACATTCTGCAGGTTTGTCTTCCTACTTATTTTCCAAATTACTTTCCTGCAGCTTCTGAAATATTTTTTAACATTTTTATTTGTTTTTAGGGGGTAGTGAGAGGCAGCGGGAAGCTGGTTCTGCTGGACAAGCTACTCACGAGGCTCCGAGAGAGAGGAAACCGAGTCCTGATCTTCTCCCAGATGGTCAGGATGCTGGACATTCTGGCCAAGTATCTCACCAAGAAGCGCTACCCGTTTCAGGTGAGATCTAAATACCACAAAGTATCATAAATCTCCCAGTATTATCTCTCAATCAGGTTATTTGAATGTCCAAACAAAAGTAAACAAGCTGTAAGCCTCGGTGTTTGACCTTTGATTCGATTGGTGTTTGCTGTGAAAGGCCCTTCGCGCGTCGCTCCGATCAGATTATTCCCGGATAATGATAGGATGACCGTGTGGCTGCGACGGGCTCGTGTTTCCACAAGTTTATTTATATCAGGAGAGCAGCTGAGCTTTTGCTTGTTTTCTGCTGACCCGGTCGTCGATGTCCGCCTGTGTAGTCGATGGCATGCAGAGAATGGTGATGCACAGAAAAAGTGGGAAAAGTCGGATCTTTGAGATCACTCTTTCTCTCCTCAGCGGCTGGACGGTTCCATAAAGGGGGAAATCCGAAAGCAGGCGCTGGACCACTTTAACGCAGAGGGCTCTGAGGTCAGCCGGCTTGTTATTACCCTAAATCTTTTCTCTAACTGTGTGTTTTAAAGAAGCAGTTTTTGATCCCACTTTTTGCTGCTTGTTTTGTCTCGTAGGACTTCTGCTTCCTGTTGTCCACCAGAGCGGGAGGTTTGGGCATCAACCTGGCCTCTGCAGACACTGTCGTCATCTTCGACTCTGACTGGAACCCTCAAAACGACCTTCAGGCTCAAGCAAGAGCCCACAGGATCGGCCAGAAGAAGCAGGTAGGCCTCCTTAATTTTTTCTTTTAGGAAAATGTTAAATAGTTTTCATTAAAAAAATGTTTTTTTCTTTTTACAGGTGAACATATACCGACTGGTCACTAAGGGAACGGTGGAGGAGGACATCATCGAGAGGGCCAAGAAGAAGATGGTTTTAGACCATCTGGTTATTCAAAGAATGGACACCACAGGGCGGACTGTTCTGGACAGCAACTCAGGAAACACAAAGTCGGTCTTTAACATAGATGTTTAGTTTCTACTAATAATTAAATAGTGTTATTTATCTTCCTTTGGATCTGAATTCTCTTCATTGTAGTTCAAACCCTTTCAATAAAGAAGAGCTGACGGCCATTCTGAAGTTTGGGGCGGAGGATCTGTTCAAAGAGGCAGAAGGAGAAGAGTCTGAACCTCAGGTCTGCCAACGTGGAATCCATCATGGTTGAGATTCTGCATGTTTGCTGACAGAAATCGTCTTTTCTCGTCTCCTGCAGGAGATGGACATCGATGAGATCCTGAGGCTGGCAGAGACCAGAGAAAGCGATCAAGGCTCCAGTGCCACTGATGAACTTTTATCGCAGTTTAAAGTACGTAGAAACTTTTATCACAAAATTGATGCTTTCTGTGGATTCCTGCTTTGAAAGAAATATTCAATCCTTCTTTTTGTTTGTTTTTCTAAAGGTTGCAAACTTCTCCAGTATGGAAGAAACCAATCAAGAGTTTGAGGATAAACCCGCGCGGGAATGGGATGACATCATTCCAGAGGACCAGCGGCGCAAAGTGGAGGAGGAGGAGAAGCAGCGGGAGATGGAGGACATCTTCATGCTGCCCAGGAGCAGGAGCTCTAACAAACGGGTGAGGAGGATAAAAAAAAACGACTTTTTCTCCCAAAACGATGTTCACAAGTGTTTGTTGTAGGAGTTCAGATCGAGTCACCATTCAGATCAGTAATAAGGAAAAAAATAACTACATTAAAGCCAAAAATCTTTAAAACATATATTCTTAATCAAAAATATATAAAGTACCTCAAAACACACATGTCTTACATCAATAATGTGCTCATTGGGGATTATTTATAAAAAGAAAACACTAATAACATCTTTGATCTCATGAATATTCTTTTGCATAAAAAAATACTAAAGATGTTCAAATAAACAAAAGTGCATCGTTAGGCACTGCATCTCAAAAACATAAACTGGATGGATGGATAAATAAATAGAAGAATTTATAGTTGTAAATTCTTATGTGTCCCTGTCTACTATAATAAACTCCTCCCCTCTCTGGGCACACATGCAGTGAGAAAGCAGCGTCTTTCTCCGCTCCACATATCAGGAAAAAATCTGAATAAACTCGCCAACACAGATGTAGAATGGGATTTACCGATGTTTTTATTAGAACTCTTCAAAATAAAATAAACCTGATGTCTCATCATCACTCGCATCTTTAGAGTTAGAGAGAAACTCTCTTTTGGACAAACGTCAGGAAGCGACTTTGACGCTTGTTAAAATAAATATCTTTATTTAGATGATGCCCGGATTATCCGTGACCTGTTGCCCCCTGTAGTTTGTTGATGTACTTCCTCTTGTTTGTCAGGCGCAGGCCAACGATAGCGACAGCGACGTGGGCTCCAAACTGAAGAACCGCTCCTCCGGCTCCGACAGCGAGACTGACGACAGCGACGACGACAAGAAGCCCAAGAAGAGAGGACGGCCGAGAGCTCGCAAGAACAACGTGGAGGGCTTCACAGACGCAGAGATCCGCAGGTAAAACCAGTTTTGTTGACTCCTCCCTGTTTTCACCAACATATTCTCTCTTTTAAAACATCTCCATCTCCTCAACAGGTTCATTAAAGCCTATAAGAAGTTCGGATCTCCTCTTGAACGGTAGCTTTTTTAAAAATGATTATTCTGCGGTGTAGATTTAAGCTAATTTTTTGAGTGTTTTTTTTTTTCCTTTGACTCCTGATGCTTCCAGGTTGGAGGCCATCGCCAGAGACTCGGAGCTGGTGGACAAATCCATTGCAGATCTGAAGAGACTCGGAGAGCTGATTCACTCCAGCTGTGTGTCTGCGGTGCAGGAGCACGAAGAACTCCTGAAAGAGAATCCAGTTGAAGGTTTGTGACTCCTCTCCTGCTCTAGATACCTCAAAAACACAATATGTTTTTAAAAAATGAACGAACGTTGATGTTCCAGCTAAAGGCCCCGGCAAACGACGGGGAATCAACATCAAGATTTCAGGAGTGCAGGTCAACGCCAAGTCCATCATCCAGCACGAGGAGGAGTTTGAGCCTCTGCACAAAGCAGTCCCCTCCAACCCAGACGACCGGGACAAGTAAGTCCCTTTTATTAGAGAGAAGGACGAGCTGCAGCTGCTTTGTTGATTCAGTCTGGCAACTCTTCCTCTTGAAGGTTTAAGCTGACGTGCAGGGCCAAAGTAGCACACTTCGACGTGGACTGGGACCTGCAGGACGACACTCAGCTCTTACTGGGCATCTACGAGCACGGCTTTGGAAACTGGGATTTAATCAAAACAGATCCTGACCTGAAACTCACAGAAAAGGTAAAAAAAAGCAGCAATCTAAAAGCGTGCAAGGCCAATAAAGCAGCCTAATGCTGGTAAACTTTTGACAGATTCTCCCAGATGACCCGAGCAAGAAGCCTCAGTCTAAGCAGCTGCAGGCCAGAGCCGAGTATCTCCTCAAGCTGCTGAAGAGAGAGCAGGACAGCACAGACGGGGTGAAAGGAGACGAGGTAAAAACGCAGCCGTTTCACCTGGACGCTGACCCGCCCACCTCTCTGACCGTGTTTGTCTTCCATAAAGGTCAAAGTGAAGAAGAGGAGGCCTCGGGCGAAGAAGGACAAGGTTCTCAAAGACGAGCAGGGTAACGACATCTCCTCGCCCCGCCTCTCCGATAACCCGTCAGAGGAGGGCGAGCTGAAGGTCAGTCGGTTAAACCAAAACGATTGAACTCTGTTAACAATCACTACCCCTCACTGCCGGTTCTGTCTCTCTTTGGAGAAGGACGAGGTAACGGAAAAGTCCAACGTGAAGAAGAGGCAGAAGAAAAAGGACAACAAGGAGAACAAAGAGAAACAGGGAACGCCGAAAAAGGAGAAGAATGCGGACAAAGAGAAGAAGGTTTCAAAGCCCAGAAAAGAGAAGGTGCTTCCAACGTTCACGCTCGGCCTAATAACGTGAAGCTGACGGTCTTAACTCCGCCCTCTTTTGTTTTCCAGGCTAAAGGAGCCAAAGGGAAAAAGACTCAAGGTCCAGTTCACATCACAGCCGGGTCCGAGCCCGTCCCCATCGAAGGAAAGGAGGACGACGAGCTCGACCAGGAGACTTTCAGTATTGTAAGCTCCTGATTTCCAGAAAAGTTTGTTTTTTTGTGCATGAAGGTAATAAGGAGCTTTATTTTGTACTTCCAGTGTAAGGAGCGCATGAGGCCGGTGAAAAAGGCTCTGAAGCAGCTGGACAAACCGGATGAGGGTCTGTCGGATCAAGAGCAGCTCCAGCACACTCGCACGTGTCTGCTGAAGATCGGCGACCGCATCACAGAATGCCTTAAATCCTACAACGACCCGGAACATGTCAAGTTGTGGCGACGGTACCAAACGGCTCCTGCGTTTATTTAATCACATTTTTTATAACTGCTCCTTTAATTATGTTGTTTCTCTTCAGGAATCTCTGGATTTTTGTGTCCAAGTTCACAGAGTTTGGTGCGAGGAAGCTCCACAAACTTTACAAAATGGCCCAGAAGAAGCGATCCCACGAGGAAGAGGTGACCTGTCAGGAAGTGTGAACCGAAACGCGCGTGTTTCTTAGCTCTGAAGTTGGTGTGTGACGTTTCAGAAGGAGCACAAAAAGAAGGAGGACCTCCCTGGACGGATGAAGTCCTTCAGACCTGAAGCCTCCGGCTCCAGCCGAGACTCCACGGGGACTCAGCCGTCCTCCAAGTCTGGCTCTCACCCGGGCCAGTCGGGACCGCACGGACACCACAGGGAGCCGTACAACTCCGCCAACAAGCGTCACTTTGGAGGTGATGGTGCGTTCGGGAGGCTCAGACAACTAAAGAAACAAAAAATGAGCAGAATGATGAAAGCGTTTTGGTTTTCATTCAACAGATCGGGGGGATTGGCAGAGAGACCGTAAATACGGCTACGCAGGAAACAGCAGCCAGCAGTGGCAGGGAGATCGACACCATCCCTACGACCCGCACAGGTACAAGGATCACTATGGCGACCGGCGTCCGCACGGAGACCCCTACCGCAGCTCAGGCAGCTTCCGCAACAACATCTCGCCTCGGAAGAGACCCTACGAGCAGTACGGCAACGACCGGGACCACAGGGGTCACCGACCGTACTACGACAGGTGAGCTACTCCCCGAATACCACCGCTAGGGTAACGAGGGTCCAAGTACTTGATGTGTTCCTGAAAATACAGTACAAATATTAGCAATATCCGATTTGTGATTTTTATGAACATTAGTGATAAGCGATATATCGGTGCTAGTATCGGTATCGGCCATTTGCATAATTTGAGTCTATCAGTATTGGACTGATACTCAAAAAATCCACAGATATTGATGAACGTTTTCAGATACACTTCATTTTTGACTTGTTCCTAATAGATCCTTGGCACTAGGAAGCTTCTGTTTACAGTCCTAGTCAGTAGTTGTGACTGTTTTCATGTTTATTTTATATTTGGTGGGGATACATGAGGTTTCTAATAGACAATCCCTGGCAATGGAAGGCTTAGGATTTACAGTTAAGTTTAATAACAAGATGCACTAGGAGCCACATGTGCTCGGTCTGTAAGATCGACTCGGGGGATTGCGACTTGATGACGTGTAAGATTCTGATTGGTACAGACCATTAGACCACCATCACGTGACATGGGAAATGACACACTTCTGCCATAACGATGCACGGAGTCTTACCGAGTGAAGAACCGAGGAGGTCCGAACAAAAAGGCAAAGAATCACAAAAGGGGGCCAAATTTGTAATCAACCGCAAAAACCTTGACGACAAAATAATCCGATCGAGGAGAATCTAAAAAAAATATATCTGCCCATCCCTAACAAACATAGTAGAGTAAAGTAAAAATACAATTCAGGCAATGTAAATATTGCAATACTGAAATAGCTCTCACCAGAAGTGAAAATAAAATCTTCAAAGTAAAATGTCAGTTTTCAGAATAAAACTATCAAGTGTTTTTCGCAGGCATAAAAAAAGAATCTGAAGTTCAGATGACTGAAATAAGTTGTGAAAAATCTAAAAAAAATTAAAATAAGAAATATAATGTTTATTAAGAATATTACAGAAATCTTGTGATCTAAAAATGTGTCGTCAGTGTTTTCTATTGAGGTGTTCATTTATTATCTTCTTTATTTAGCTCCATAGAACTGTAGTCAGAAAAACTGGGAAGAAAATGTTAAACAATCTAAATGATTTGTTGTTTTGTTTACCGCTTAAGTTAACCATGAAGTTGACAGAAAAACTGAAGCGTGGCGTTGTATAAAGTGATGAACGCAGTTTCTTTCTTTCAAAATCTTTTTTTTTATCTCCTGTTCTAAAAGAAAGTTGTAAATGATGTTATTTAAATACTTATTTTAATTGCTATGCATACAGTAAAAATACACACATAAACCAAGAATTCAGACATATTTTCATTAAATAGTAAAGGTTTAATTTGAGGATTTGCGAATTGGATCGCCTTCAATTCAGTTTTCTGGTATGATAAAATTCACCCTTTTCTTCAGACACTCAGACCCCAAACGAAGGCGTCCTGACGAATTCCGCTCCAACTACCACCAAGGATCTGAAGGCTCCCTCCAGGACTTCCGGCGCATGTCGGACCACAGGCCCACGGGTCCGTCAGGACCCGAACACTACAGCCGGCCCTTCCACCCCGACAAACCCCCTCCCCTTTTGGACCCTCGCTCCCCCCTCAACCAGAAGTCTCCCCAGGACTCCCGCTCGCCGCTGGAGCGGCCCGTCGAGCCCAACGCCACGACAGACCCGAACTGGATCAACCGGAAAACATAGTCTGCTGGGACTCCCAGTCGGAAAACGAAATGTGGGCTCTTTACGTCGCCTCTGAGGGGGAGGAGTTTGTTTCCATCCTTCTGTCAGGATGGAAACTCTTAAAAAAAAAAAAAGGTGCATCGTAAACAAACAGTGGGATGCATTCAGAGCGCTAGTCCCATGGACTACTGTAAGGAGGATTTAGGATATTTGAACTGATATCTAACGAATCCTAAAAGTGCCTAAAGGCCTCTGGAGCCGTGAAGGTATAAAGGGATTCTTCCCTAAAAACCCACACATCCTTTTTTTTTTTTTTTGTAGCTTTATCGCAAATGAGCTCCAGAGACAGATTTGTCATCATTTGCACCTTAAGACTCTTCGATAATGTAGCCGAACTGACTGATAAACGTTTCTCCGTGCCGGATGAGGGCGGGATTTCATCCGGCGTGCCGGGAAAATTCTTCTTCTGGCTTTTAAACGACGAACTCTCGTGCTGACAGTGGAGTCCCTCTGTAATGGTGTTGATCACTGCGATCCTTTAGCTGGTGTCACTTTAACCACTCTCCACATGGAAGCCCAACCACAGAGCAGTATTTATTACAGCCGCGGTACAACACTACATATTAGAGCCTTTCTTTACAGTGTTAGGATTCAAAATTCATCTATTTGTGGCATTTTGATACTTCAGCCCACCTTAAATCTATCAAAAATTGCTTCTTTTTCCATCATCCATCCTTAAAATTGCAGTGTTTTGTCTACTTTTTTTTCTGTGCCAAATCTTGTCGCCATGTTTTTGTTTTTTTTTCTGTTGTGCCTTAATGTTTTGTCACTGTGCTGAGGGCTAATGAAGGCTTGGAGGAAGATCAATTCAAACCTAAAGAAGGGACCATAAACTCTGGTAATCCTTGAGGTTTCTGTGATTTCTACTAGAGCTGCTGATTTCAGGTGAAATTATGGAAATATGAAGACAAACAGGATGTTGAGAGAAGCTAAAAAAACAAAATGTTTTTGTCCTGGGCACTTATCTGAGCTTTTACAGTGAAAAAACAAAAAGAAACCCTGCTCTTCTTTTTCTTCCACTTCAAGCAAACAACAGCATTTGTTCCGTATGTTCTGCAAAAAAAAAGTAAAATAATTTATATTTGTGACAAAAGCAAACCACTCCGTGAGATTATGTGGTGTACATATGTTGAGGCATATGGAATAAATTTTGTTACACAAGAAAATGAGCGTCTGCTGACTGAAATTGTAAGATTAAGTTTTTTCGTAGTTGAAATATTTTGACTGTTTATTTTGTCTGTGGCATCGTCTACACTCTCTTTAGTACATTTTATTTGAGATTTTTCCTTAAATACCTTTTTTGCTGATGAATCCTATTTTTTTAGAAGCTTGTCAATCACATAAAGGTCCATTTTTTTTATTATTTTAATCCAAACCTTCATCTCCTTTTGCATCAAAGTGGGAAATCCTATTTTGACATCATTAATGAACAACTGATCAGCTCTATTTATCCATAGCTATGGATCTACATCACCTGTTACTTGGAACTGATAAGAGTTTAAACAGTCTGCAACAAATCTTTACTTTTTACCTCATATCTTCTGTAAAAAAATCTTTTATGTCTGATTTGCTAACAGAAACAGTTTTTCTTTTGCTGTCTTTTTAGTCCAGAACTCGATACTGAAAAAAATCTCGTGTTTTTTTAGCTCTGACCTTTAAGGTCCGGAGACCTTTACACGCGTGAGCACGACGGATCTTTTTCTAGTCTTTTTTTTTTTTTAACTGTGCTGTTTGTTCATAAACGTCTCTGCACTTCAGAAATACTATAAGGAATATTCACAAAACACTTGATCCCATGAAAAGTCATGTTGTCACCTTTTTCTGTTCAGTTTGTGAACCGTGTACATGTTGAGGTGCTTTTAGAAACGGTTCAGAAGCACTAAAAAGGTTCCTTTGAATCCTGTGTGTTTGTGAGGCAAAAAGTCAAAATGAAAATTTCCATAAACTATTAGACTCAACAAAATTCCCAAACAGCTGTTAAAAAGAAATCTGAAGGCCTCATTATCATTTGATTTCTGGACGTTTTACATATTTTTAAAAGTATTTTTAGCTCACCATAAAAGACAGGTACCCACATATATGAAATACTGCTGAACCATCAGAAACTCACCTGTAAACCAAGAGTCATGTAATACCACATCCGTCCAGCAGGGGTCAGTAAAGCACCACAAAACCAGGTTTTCACTTCAACAGTATGAGACAGTTGCATCTTCTTAACAAGAATTTGTCTTTTATTCAATAAATAACTTACATTATAAACAGCTGATGTGGGAACATATTAGATTTACATACAACACAGTTTGAGCTGTTTTTTTTCCCATTCAGCATTTTTTTTATCCTATTTGTAACCATCACAAGTAAAACCAAAACAAGAGCTAAATATAATAAAAACAGAACATAAAGTGCTTAAAAGTGAAAACATTTTCCTACATTCTGGTCTCTGAAGGGTGGGTTGTGGTAACCTGTGTAAATCACTTCCGCGACAACAAAAGGATGCGCTGAAGTTCTGCGAAGTTTGTGTTAGTTTGAAAAAAAAAAAAAAAAAAAAGAACAAAGGCTCACATTCTTCAGAACATCTCGAGTGATACGTTTCAAAACACAACCGGTGATACACACTACCTATGTACAATCGTATGATACAAACGCACAATACAATTTACATCTATTAACAACAAGACTCAACGTCACAACAGGGATTTTTTTCTCTGCACGGATACATATTTAAAGCAGTAGTAAGGCCTGCCCACACACTTCAGTGTAAAGAGGAAATGACCATAAAGACGGCGCCCTAACAGCATCTACTGGGAAGACGAGCACGCACAGATCCTGCAGCGCAGGTTTGAAGCTCCACAAACGCTGCACCTCACTGGTTTATCGAATTCCCCGGATCAGGAGCCAATACGGAGATTCATCGGCAGGAAAACACGGAGGGCTGGAGTTTGACACCTGTCTATGTTTTAAAGAAAAACCTTCCGTTGGTCCAAGAGAAAACAAAAAAATTTGAGGCGTTTTTAGTCTACGAGTTAAAAGTCTGTCGTCAGGCAAATGTTGGCACAGGAAGGTGTTCTTTGGCAACGACTTAAGCCATGAAATCACGTCTGAACACATATGCTAATCATTTTCTCACTACGTTAGCGCAATCTATAAATGCTTAACTGGCTAAATGAGACATCCAAATGGCTTTAACAGTATCTACACCAGTGGTGAGCGGAGATTTGAGACCGCTTTGTTGATCTGTGTAAACACGCCGGCGAGCCTTTAGTTTGTTCTGAGAGAATCCCCGATCGAAGCGCCGGGAGGTTCTAGGCGCTCCCTGATGGAGCTCGTTTGAACCCAGAGAAGATCCTCATCTTTTCTATTTCTGAAAGTTTGGGTGCAACACAAAAATCACGGGAAATATTTTTCCCACTGGAGTGTTTTTTCCCTCCTCCCCTTTCTCTCATTTTTTTTCCCTTCCTCATCTCATTTCTGGAAACTCCTGCACCCACAAACACTCAAAATTAACCACAGATGCTGGATTCTGCACATATTGTACTAATGCACACGCACACACAAAACCTTACAATATAACCCATTAATCTTCATTGCAGACAACTGGAGACGCTGTTCTGACATACTTTTGGCTGGGTGCTTCCTCCAAAAGGCTCCGGCTTTTCCAAAGCTGGAAACTAATCAAACGCAGAGCAGCTTCTGGCCGAAGGTTAACAAAGGCCCCTGTCAGGTCCTCCTGCTTTGCCACATGAGCCACGGAGAGCCTCGCTGGCATGGCACCAACGTGCGGATCAGGAGAGGGAGGATCAGCAAACGTCTCTTTCTGCAGAAGATCATCTTGTCCGTCCCCCGATGAGAATGTGGAATTTAATTCCAGGTGGATATCCTGAAGCCCATTCTTTCGCTTTCTTTAAAAAAAAATAAAATAAAAAAAACTGTATGGAGCAGCTGAAGGTGGACCCGTCAGAACACACCATCCCTTTAAAACTGGACTCTCAAGGATGCTAACACTCACTGACACAACACAGAGCGGCTGATACAAACACACTATAGATGAATTGTGCAACATCCAGTCCACAACAGCACAATAAAGTTGAGGAGGAACACTGAGAGCGAAGCGCTGCTCCTCTGGGACGCCCCGCTCAAAGCACTCCCAGCATTCCCTTTAAATAAGTGATATCTGTTCCGGTTTGAGTGGAGCATCTTTACATCCTCAAACGCGTAGTAAGCTGCCATGGTGAAGTTTATGTCCCCGGAAGACAGGAGGTCGAACACGCACGACTGGAAATACACGTCCTCCACCGGGAGCCGCTCTTTGCACTTGGCTTTTGCAGACTGGTAGGTGAAGCCGCGGGGCCCGGCACTGCTCCTGGAGCCGGCCCGCGCCCGGAAACTCTCCAAGTCAATGCGCTGGTTGGTGGGACAGCCGTGCAAGCACAGGTACAAGTCTTGGTTGTCTCCTTCCTCCACCGAGTTCACCACGTCCTCCGGCATCCGCACGGCAAACGTCAGGTAGCGCCCGACCTGCCGCACCACGATGGTCGTCCCGATGTAGCGGGCGTGGATCTCCACGTGCTGGCCCAGGACCTTCTCCACGACTTGGAGGGCGTTGGCGCCGTGCCGGTCACCCCCGTTCTTGGAGCCGTCTGCGAAGGCAGAGGGCAGCTGGTCGGTCTCGGCGTGGTACATCTTCTGGTCCACACATTGCTGGAAGTTCTTGAAGATGATGGTGAGCTGCAGGATGGAGACAAGAACGCGTTAGGAATCATCAGCAACATTTTCAGTCCCGCTCTGATCATCTTAAACTTACGGCCCGGTATATGTGACCCGTTAAGGTTTTTAATCCGGCCCGCCATATGGGAATAAATAATAGCGATAATTTTATCTGCTTTATTTTCCCTGTAATTGTGGTGTTTTCCCATAGATGGCGCACTGTACAAAAAGTCACTGCGTTCCTGTTGTGATTTAACTACTTTTTAAGTTTGTGTTTTCTAAGTCGGACAATCCTTTTTTCCGATCATTCCACGAACGCGGAATTTCTCTACGGTTTTCCCTAAAGAACATCAAACCGTTTGTGAAAGTGGTACTAAAATAAGAACTAAAGTCACAGTTTTAAAATAATCCCCCCAAAATGTTCTGCATTTTATTTTTAATCAAAATGAAAAAATGTTTTCTATGTTATTTCTTTCTTTTATACCAAAACCTCCCAAACATCTGGTCCTGGTCCGGCCCATCCGTCAAAGTCTAGAACCCTTTTTGGCCCACAAGTCAAGAAGTTTGCCCACACAAGATCTATTTTCAAAGCGTCCCAAGTGGTCTTTTATTTATGATTCTACTGTTTTTAGCCAAAATCAAAAACCTTGTATCGTTTTCTTGGACAAAAGCTTCTGTTTTCTAAGTCGGAGAGTCCTTTTTCCAATCATTCCTACACCACATGAACGCAGCATTTCTCTAGGGTTTTCCCTGAAGAACATCAAAAACCATTTGAGCAACTGGTACAAAAATAACAAAGTCAGTTTTGAAATAAATCCCCCAAAATGTTCTACTTTAGTTTTAATCAAAATGAAATCATCTTTTTATCCAGATTTAATGTCATTTCTTCCTTTTATACCCAAACACCCCACACATCTGGTCCTCGTGTCAAATTTTAGAACTATTTTAAGCCAACATGTCTAAAAGTTTGCAAATACCAGATCTAATTTCAAAGCATCCCCAGTGTGGTCGTTTATTTGTGATTATACTGTTTTTAGCCAAAATCAAAACCTTGTATCGTTTTCTTGGACATAAGTTTCTGCAGTGGTAATAGTTCATTAGAATGTCATCTGAGTTGTGGGTGGGACCTCTGGCATGGAGGAAGCCCCCCCGTTGACACCCTCTCCCACTAGCTTACAGCCCCTCATGCCTTCAAACTAACCCGGGTTCCTCTGGCAAGCGTTACATCCGAGGTGCGACGCGGGAGCGCTTTAGCTACAGCTCTGCTGCCAACCTCGCGAAACTCCGACCTCACGTAGGTTCACGCGATAACCCGCCATTTATTACAATTTACTTCGTTAAAAGCCCCAACTTCACAAAAAGAGCTGCAGGCGTCGGGCAAAGATTTGAACCCAATGAAACGAAGAGGCCAGATTGGAGAAGATGGATGTGATCGTATGCAGTGGAGGTTCCTCTCGCACTTTTAAAGCTACGTAAAGACTCAGGCGGTCGAACCAGAGCTGTAATTCTTGCCATGAGAGCCCAGGTAACATTGCAAGGGCAACAAAACATGGCAGCAACATTGAAGCTGCTGACACCAGCTCAGATGAGGAAATGATTTTTTTTTTTGGAGCTTGTGGGCCACCCACCGAGTCTTCTACATCTCAAATAATCAATTTTTCAAATGGCATGTTCTTGATTTAACAACCATTTGAATAAAGAAATATTAAGAAATTTAGTTTTAAGCTCAATGTTCTTGACATATAATTAGAAAAAGGCCACAAGAACATGTTAAAAACACAATTTCCATCAGTGAGTCTTTTGGAGAAACAGCAAAGTGGCAATCCTCCCCCACTTCTACCCCTTCGAGTGTCACATTTCGGGGTCGGCACAACACCGGGGAGGGGTGGGGGGGCAAGGTAAACGCCCTCTAAAAAAAAAAAAAAAAAAAACATGGGTCCCGGCTGTGTAAAATCAGGCCTCAGTTTGCCGACACAAAGACGATCCATTCATGGCGCTGAAAAACCTGCCGGTGAACCCCCAGAACTATGCTCCAGGGAGTGGCGTCGGGCCAGCACACAGCAATATACTCAGCAGCTAATTAAGAGAGGCTGGTCAGGACTGTCGGGGCTCGGTTTCATGGGACACCAATGAGCCATTGTCGGAGCGGTGACACAAAAACAGGCAGGGTCTCTGATTTCTGCAGGAGAGTGGCTTCAATATCCTTCTCTATTAGCTTGACAATTCATGTGTTACACCAGATTTGTCTCAATTCCTCCGGCCTCCTCCACGTCTCCGTCTATTCTTGGCTCAACCCAGACAAACGAGAAGAAGGCCACCTCTGTTATCTCTCCATCGGATGGAAGACAGTTCGGCTTGCTTCAGCGAGACCAACCGTAGCATAACGGTGCTTACACCGATCTTCTACCAGAAAGGCTTTGTTTGCACAGGTGGCACCGGCTGCTCCACTGTTGTCCAGAATCTTGCTCTTTCTGAAGCCGTCTCATTCACTTCCAAGATAAGTAAAGCAAAAATGCAATTACGTTTAGAAAAAAAAGCCACAAAACTTTAATAATAGTGTCATTAAGAAGGCCTGATTGCAGGGAAATTACGGCTACGTCCATCAGCTTCCATTCCCGCTGGAGCTTCGCCAAATCCACAAAACTCTCATGACCTCCAGTTTTCCCCAAATACATTTCTGTAGACGAACCGCTGCAGCGTTTAACCAAACGACAACAATCATGCGCGCTCCGCTGATAGTGCCACGATAGAAAATAAATGCCTCCTAATGGGGGGAAAACTACCCAGCTTTATGCAGACACTCCATTCTGTGATCAGTAATGGCGCCGCACACATCAGGTGAGAAGTGGAGCCTCCATGTTGGCGTTTGATGCAGCGTGTCATTTACACGGCTTATCAAGATTTCTGCCATCATGTCGGACTTCTTCCTTTGTTATTATGGAACTCGCTCAAAGCCGACTGAAATCCATAGGATCTGACGACCTCTCATGGAATAAAAAAAATCAAAACAAAAGCTTTCTTTTGACTTCGTCTCCTTTTTGACTCAATTCTCTCTTATTGGCTTGAATAATGTGATGTTGATTGCGGAGCTGCTTGTGTAAACCGACTGTCAGCAGCCAATAAATAGCAATCAATACAATATTTTTTGGACAAACATCTTGCTTGAGCGATTCCTGCTTCTGCTTTGGATAAATGACATGAAATTCACTCGTTATTTGGTTTTAACCGTTTAGAACCAGAGCTCCAGTTCTTTGATTTACTGTAATGTCTCAACTGTTAACATGATCAACATAATTCCAGTAGATTCACGCCGCTTTTCTCCTTCAGAATCTACTGGAATTACATTGATCGTGTAATGATTGAAAAGTGGGGCTGCCACGAATACTCGACTAATCTACTAATAATCTACAATTCAATAGTAGATTAGTCATTACTTTATATTATACAGACTCAAGAGTGTAGTAAGGTTGGAAATTATAATTGCACTAAGGTAGCTTTTAGGACTATTTTGGCATTTATTAAGGTTTTTTAGGCCGTTTTGGAGTTTAGTTAATATTTCAGCTACATGCTAGTTATTTTGGCTAATTTAGGATTTTTTCTTTGTTTTTTAGGCTATTTCGAAGTTTAGCTGATATTTCAGCTACATGCTAGTTATTTTGGCTAATTTATGATTTTTAGGATATTTTGAAGTTTAGCTAATATCTCAGCTAAATGCTAGTTATTTTAACTAATTTAATGTTTTGGGGGGTTTAGGATATTTTGGAGATTAGCTAATATTTCAGCTACATGCTAGTTATTTTGGCTAATTTAATGTTTTGGGGGGTTTAGGATATTTTGGAGATTAGCTAATATTTCAGCTACATGCTAGTTATTTTGGCTAATTTCTGATTATAAGGATATTTTGGAGTTTAGCTAATATTTCGGATGCAAGCTAGCTGTTTTGGCTAATTTAAGCTTTTTTTTCTTCAATTTTTTAGGCTAATTTAGCATTTAACTAATGTTTTAGCTGGCTATTAACTTCAGCGTATTTAGCCATCAATTTCACCATCTTCGGCTATCAGCACTAGCATCTTCAGCGGACAAATTTCGCTTACAGCACTCATGCTAGCATTATCGCAGGCAATGCTATATATCTAGTTTTTAGTTAGTTTAAAGCTAATGGTGGTTAA
>NC_050517.1:19795379-19796541 GCF_002922805.2 Oryzias melastigma
AGCTGCCACGATTACTCGACTAATCTACTAATAATCTGAAATTTAATAGTGGATTAGTCAGTACTTCATATTATACAGACTCAAGAGTGTAGTAAAGTTGGAAATTATAATTGCACTACACTAGCTTTTGGGACTATTTTGGCATTTATTAAGGTTTTTTAGGCCGTTATGGAGTTTAGCTAATATTTCAGCTGCATGCTAGCTGTTTTGGCTAATTTAAGCTTTTTCTCAAATTTTTAGGCTAATTTGGCATTTAACTAATATTTTAGCTGGCTATTAACTTCAGCGTATTTAGCCATCAATTTCAGCATCTTCAGCTATCAGCACTAGCATCTTCAGCTGACAAATTTCGCTTACAGCACTCATGCTAGCATTATCGCAGGTAATGCTATATATCTAGTTTTTAGTTAGTTTAAAGCCAATGGCGGTTAAGATGTGCGCTTTACATCCAGTTTGCGCATGGCCCGATTAGTCGACTAATCACAAAAAATAATCGGCGATTAGTCGACTATTAAAATAATCATTTATAGCAGCACTATTGAAAAGTTACAGTACATTAGAAATGTTGTGGTCAAGTAGCAAACAGAAAGGGTAAATAAATAAACAGATCCTCACCTTGGTGGTGGCGGTGGCTAAAGAGCCTGGAACTACAGGAGAATTGGTCACCTGGACGGACAGGTATTTGTTGTGGATGAGCGGCCAGGCTCCCTCCACTTTGCACGTTTGAAAGTCGTCGCCGAACGTCCGGAGGTGCGGCACGCCAAAGAAGCCACAGTGCGTGTAGTTGGAGGGCGGCGCGTTGCGCGGGAGGCTGTGCTCGTAGCGGCAGCCTTCCGGGCCGCTGCCGGGCTCCTGGCTGGTCAGGACCGGAGGAGGTGGGGGAGGAGGAAGCGGGGTCCGGGCCCGCGGCTGGGAAGTGGGCTCTTCCTTGGAGCAGTTGTGCTGGTTCATTAGATCCCCGATGCCATGCTGGGCGGAGTGATAGGTCAGGTCACCCCGACAGGTGCGTGCCGTCCGGCGGACACAGTTGTCGTACGCCCGAAGCCCAATGCAGAAATCCGGCCCAGATTTTGAGTTAAAGGCCCATAAATCAGAATTACACTTGAGGATCTTGCACTGCAGACTCACTGTCATGAGAAAAATGGACGAGTTCTTTAGAAAA
>NC_050517.1:19796865-19806178 GCF_002922805.2 Oryzias melastigma
CTATAAAAAAAAAAAAAAAGAAAAAAGGTTTCCATCGCTCTCTTCAACCGCAACAACAGCCCAGCGCTTCTCAACCATTTGATGGATGGTAGTGAACTAATCTCAAAACTCAACTCTCAGCACACAACCTCTTTGTTCTCACATGGAAAGTGATTTCAAAGAGAAGATGATGGTTGACCAGCGCCAGGGATCCTGAATGTAAAGAACCTGCACTAAACTCAAACTTCAATGGCTGAAGGATCAGGGACTACTACACTTCTATGACACATTAATTATAACTTGAAATACGTCTTCAGTTTCTTCTAATGGTCACTTGTTAAAGCTGCACTTATTCCCTTCTATTTTCTAACCAGGAAGCTTAAACTTAAACACAGCATAAAAACAGTGATTGAAACCACCACACCAAGGCTAAACACGATTAGGAACAGTCCTCTGTGGGTTCTGACAGTTACCCTATGAGCAACACAAATGCTATATTTAATTTCAAGACTTCAATATCTTATTTGTTTAATCAATGGATAAGATTGATTTTGGTAGCTAGGATACGTTTAAAAACATTTTTGAAGTATCTAACACATATTATTTGTTGATTTTAGTGTTAGCTAGCTATAAGCTAAAAGGAGCTGCTTATATGTATTAATTGTACCTGGTTAGATATTAAGAAACAAAAATATCTGCATTAAATCAAGTAAAAGTTGGAATTGTTGTGGTTTTTAAAAGCCAAAAAAAATTAAATCTGGAGCATTTTTTACAGCACTTTTTAAAAATGAAAATCTAAAAACTTAAATATGTGGCCACATATTTGAGTAATCAAGGGATAATATTGTCTTTTTGCAGCTAAATGACTTTTAAAAACATTTTTGATGCATTTAAGTCAAGTCCTAACTTAATAAAACTGATTTGTGTGCATAATGAATAGAGTTTAGTGTTATCTAGCTTTAGACTAAAAAATAGCTGGTTTTATGCATCAATTCTACTTATTTATATATATAAAAAAATGTGTGCATTAAATTAAAAAAAGTTGGAATAATTAGTTTTAAAAAAACAAAATAAAACCTGTCATCTCTCCAACTGCACTTTTAGCTGTTTTTTCTTTAATAAATATCATAGAAATCAAACATATGACCTGATTTGAGTAATCATGAGATGCTTTGCCTTTTAAGTTACTTTTTAAAACATTTTTGATGAATTTAAAACAATTTATAGCTATAAAAAACTGGTTGTGTTTTGATTATGAAAGGATTTAGGTGTTAGCTACCTTTAAGTTAAAAATAGCTATTTTATGTGTCAATTAAACTTATGTTACTAAATAGCTATAAAACTGCATTAAATCAAACAAAAGTTATTGAAGTTTTTAAAAGCTAAAACTAAAACCTGAAGCATTTTTTTCTTGCCAACTGCACTATGAACTTTTTGTTTAAAAAAAAAAAAGAATATCATAACTTGAGGTCGAACCACCTGCGAGTAAACTACGCTAAGCCAACTTAATAGACATTTTCCCTTCATATTTTCGTTTATTGTTTTAATAAACACAACTTTTACGCAGTGACTCAACACTACTTAAAAAAATAATAACTGTCGATTTAAAAAGTGAATATACTTCGTTGACTGCGGCTAAAAGCAGCTTAACTTTAAGCTAGCTAACGCCGCGATGACCCTCTAACTGTCCCCGCGAGGGGCTAACTTTTCAATAAACTTTTCGTGGTGTTAGAAAAGTTCCAAAGTGAGGCTTACCGGTTGGAAAAAGTGAGAAAAGCACAGCCAGGACTCTGCACACTTCAAGCGCCGAGGGTCTCCCTCTTTCCCCCATAACCATCCATCCAGCTCGGGGTCGCACTTTACTCCTCTCCCTGGTCACATGGGGGTTGGAGGGGGGAAACAAAAGTTAGCGCGAGCTTCGATTAGGAGAAATAAAAACTCAAAAAACACGCAAAACTCCACGACAGAGGGAGCGTGCTCTCATGCCTGCCTCTGGGACACTGACTCGTTGCCCTCTTTTGTGTAAAAGCGGCGTGTCGAGGCGCGGCGGGCGGCGGAGCTCCGCTCTTTTCTGGGAGGGTGTTTGTTCGCGGGGGGAGGTGACGCCCCCTCGGAACAGCGGACGCGTTCAGCCAATCACAGCCCTGCTTTGCCTTTAAACCCCCACCTCCGTCTGCGAAGTGTCACGTTACACCTTGAAGTGAAGACTTGCTCGACTTTTGATGAGCCACCAGACTTTTTCAGACACCAGAAGTGACTGAGATCATTTGAAGTGAATCCACACGAAATCGATATGTTCAAAGACGACTATATGATCAGAAAAGGATTCATTTGAGCTGGAAAAATGACCAAAAATATGTATTTATTTCAAAGTAATCGATTAATTCTTAATATTTAAGCCCCTCATTAAAAAGGGAAACTGTCAGATGATAAGACATAACAAGAAGAGATTATTTATAATTTTTGTGTATCCCTTTAATTTTTAACATATTTTGTGATTTGGAGTTTGTTTGCTTCATTTTAAAGCTCTTTCTATTTTATAATAAACATGTTTTTCCTGCCCTAAAATAGATGTTTACTGTCTTCTCAAACCACACAGCCGATGGTTGGTCACTTTTTCTGAATCTGGTTGCGTTGGACTTTTCTTCAATACTCTCATCTTTTGCCTTCCAAGTACAGGGATTACACAGAAACCCCCTTAGTGTAATCTGTTTCTTTCTTATAGGCTATAATACAGTATACTCTAGATTTAATTAGACTCTTGAAATGCTTTAATAAAGATCCAGCATGGATTTTTTTCTAAGAAAAAAAAATAGTTAATCATAAATTACATCTTAGTCATGGTCAGGACTTTTGGCGTTGAGTAAGCCTGCCCTCACTTCCCATCATCCCTCTGTTTACACTCTCTCCTGCTTGTTTTTAGCCCCTCACAACCGAAACCTAGCAAAAAAAAAAAAAAATCCAGCTGAATAGTTTTGAGCCAGATACCAGCTCAGATGAGGAAAACAAAGACGTACATGGATCTATTTGTCTACAAGTAGATGGAGCGGAACTGGGAGTCCATATGGCCGACTGTCGCTTTTTAAAACTACATTTTTTACGTCTGCTTCTGATTCACAACAATTTGAATAAAGAAATACCCACAAATGCAGATTTAAACTTAATTTTCTTTACATATGTCCTCCATCATTGGAAAAAAAGCCACAACAACATGCTAACAACATGGCTTCCATTATAAACTGACAATTAAAAACCCAAACATATATCACTTTTTAAGTTTTTTAAATAGTTCCTTGTGGTTTTTGATGTTTAGATACAAGCAACAGATTGTACAGAGCCCCCTTGTTTTTAAACAAATTTAAGCTGCATATAACCTTTAAAAATGTTGGATCTATACTATATTTATAGTTAGATTGGAACACTTTCTCACGGATCAGCAGCTGCGCTTTCCAGAAAAAGCTAACATTGAAAGATTAAACATATTTGTTGCTTTTTAAAATATTTTTTTCTTTGAATTCAACCACATTTTCAAAAAAATGTAAAATAAAGTTCAGCTGCTCGGCTCCTTCAGAGCACATAACAGCTATAAGTGCTACATTACTGCAGCCTTTCATAGCCATTTAACCTGAAAGTCAGGTTGTGGCTGGCAGTACAGTATTTTTCCAGAGAAGTGAACGTCTTTGTGGTCGCTGTGCCTCTTGCGGGTGATGGATACGTTCACGTACAATAAGGTCTAAGCCTACACATGTTTTCAACAAGGGTGGCCCTGTGCATGCTAACTTTCAACAGCGAGATGCCAGGCTTTCACATCTGAAATGAATGAGCGCAGCTGAAAGGTATAAGCTGCTCGCTGAAATGTTTTGATGAATTGTGGAATATTTTTGGACCGTGCGGCTTCAGCAAACCTACAACCCTGGAATGAAATTGTCTTTTAGCACCTTAGAGGCTTTGATGTATACATTTGTTTTAAATATGGATCGACGGATGGGTGAAACACACAAGAAAACACACTCAAATAATCATTGCAAACGTGTTAGATCAAAGCAGATAAGATGCATTATCGTTTTTTCATTATTTAATTGCTGCTGCATTTATTCTTAAAGAAAGTTTAATTTTTTAAGTGTTTTTGTATATTGTGTTAAAGAGCTCTAGAATTCTGCAGATTTAGGGTGAATTTGTTATAAAAAATGAACCAATATGTTAACAGATTGTTTTCATTTCGGAGATTTATCATTTGAATCAGCAAAAAAATTAGATTATTTATCAGATATATTTTGAAAATTAGCATTTTGAAGATTAATCTCTACAAACAGATTAATTGATTATTTTAATCTCTAAAAAAACATCCTCTATGATGCATTATCTCCAGAAGTGCATGTTTGAATATGAATCTGGTAGATTTCGCCTAAAACATCAAGCGTCTATCATAATCCTGCGCTTTTGCCCTGGATTTGAGCTCAATTGCGCACACGCCTTTATTGATCTTATTTCACGCATTTTCCAGTTCCGTCCAGCAGAGGGCGCTCTATAGGAACCCCAATTTGAAAGCTGAAATTCTGACACGAGCGCACATGGCTTAACGAGGACAAACAAAAGTGCCATTAAAATGTGAGTTCACGGGCAGCTCTCTAATTGCGTGATTTTGTGGTGTCATGCAGGTGGAGGGTAACTCATCCTTCTGCAGGAACGGCCTGCCAGATTAAAGTGGCGAATACTCTGATAAAATGTATTTTTGCAAATAGGTGCAATTTTTATATGCATTTCTTTTATAAAAACTGCCAGATATTTTGATTTTTTTAATAAGGGGTGCACATTTAGGTGATTAGAGGCTTAAAATGTACTAAAGTGAAATTAAAATAACTTATAGACCAACCTTGGTGACTGCATGGGCTCTCGGCGGCTCTGAAAGTCCTGCAGGAACCCGTAGGAGAGCGATCAGGAGCGAGAGGAGTCCGAGAAATTAAATAATCCCCCCTGAAAATGTGCTCAGCGGTTTTGTGGTCTGCACATCCACCCGTCCGTGCATGATCAGCTCCAAAAAACGTCTCCAAGCGCGCGCAAATCCAAGGGATCCCCTTCTCTCTTCACAGATCCACTCCTCTCAGCCGGCGGATCTCATCTGCCATTTCTCTAAACTCCGTCCTCCCGCCGATCAGAAAGGAGTGACTTTCACAGATCCAGTGATTGGTCTCGATCCGCGATCCGAACTGTTTGGTTGTGGTCGTCGACGGGCGGAGAGTGGAGCCCTGAGGGTGTAGCTGCTCCTGCTGCTGCTGCGAAGCCTGATCCGCTGCCTGGATGTTGTGAAATGGCTTGTTAGAAAGTGTGAGAGAGACAAGGATCGACTCTGCGTGACGCCGCATGCAAGCCCCGCATCTCACAGACACCCCCACTCATCCAGCAGTCCCGCTCTCAGAGCTGCACGCGCCCTCAAATGTCCCTGAAAGCCATTTCACTTCCTTTCCTTCCACTTCCCGTCCTCCTCCCTAATGCATTTTAATTAAAAAAATTGAAGTTCATGCACCTTCTTCACCACATTCCCAAATCACCTGATGATTGTCAGCAATGCTGGACCTCTCATCTTTGAAAATGAGTGGTTTGAAAGCAGACAAATCCCTAATCATCAGGTGTAATGGAGGATCAGATGGACAAACACTTGGCAGCACTGGAGGAGGAGGAGGAGGTGTGCTCAAAGACTGTGAGGAGGTTGCACCTGTGTTTTAGGATCAGACTGCATGCAGGGAAAATACCCCCATGACCCCCCCTCTAAACCCTCCCCCCTTTAAAGCCATTCAAGCTTCACAGCAACCCCTCTCTGTCTGTGCTCCATTTGTGTTCCTGCACAAGATGGATCGGGATTTTAGTTAGCCAGCCCCGACTATGAGCTGCAGGTACATCAGGGGGCAAGTCAGTGCTGAGAGTTCGAGGTGTCATATTCCTCTGAGCCCCTAAAAACATACAAAACCATGATATCATCATATGAGTTCATCTATTGATCTTCTCCTTTGATCTGTATGTAGAATGCTCTTCCCTGCACAACATGGACACAGGTTTGTGCCCTGTTGGTGCTTCATTTATTTTATTTTATGGGTTTATTAAGACTGGAAAAGTCAATTAGTCTGGTCTGAGTCCTTAATTTGGTCCGGATCAAGTCCTGAACCTTGCGTTTGGTCTGTATTCAGACTGACATTTCTGTTTCCGAGCCAAACCACGTGACTCAAGATCTCTTCAGTCATTGGCCAGGAATTACGAGAAAACGACAAGAGAAAGAATCCTTGTCAGCATAGTTCACTTATTCAAATGTTATATTTCACTTTTTATTGCTATTTTGGTACAAAAGAGGCATACTGCAAGGCGGTTGCTAAGGAGACGTTGGCTATGAAAGTACTTTAATGCCTCATTTCCACTGAGCGGTTTAGACCGGACTGGACTGGACCAGTACGGTATTCTGAGTTTCCATTATAAAATTTATCCATTATGTCCGATTCATGCTATTTTTGGTCCCATGTTGGTTGTAGGTCCATAGAAAAATGGAACGGACCAGTTAGGGCGGAGCTTCCGTTGTCACACGATGAAATCCATTGATTGGCGTAAAGGTATTGCGACTACAGCAAACGTCCGACCAGCACTTTTCAAGATGCAAGCCCAAAAGTTTTGTCCTCTTTTTGGCTGTTTTCTTTGTAGGCGAACCCCCTTATTTGTGGGTGTTTGTGTTCTGAGACATGCCGAATCCACGAATACACAGAACCGCTGGAGTTACACTATTATGACGCACAACTACATCATCAGTCTACACCCCGCATGCGCCTTGATGGTCCAACACTCAATGGAAACACTCACTAGAATTGCCCGGAGCATTTAAAACGACCAGGAGCGGACCGGGCATAAACGTTTATGACATATCGTTTCATTGCTCCATATTTGTTCACAGCTCTCTGTTTACAATACGTAAAGACTAGCTACGGTGGCTTTTTTGGTTCAGTTGTTCAGGTTCGAGGACGGAGCCTATTCAGGTCGAGGAAACTCATGGCAAGCCAAAGCTCAGTCTGACTGGAAAAACGAACTGAGACCACCTTGAAAGATGGGTCCAAGAGTGGTTCCTGGTGCTGGACCGGGGTCCTCTTGGGTGTATTCAGACTGAAAATTTGTTCTGAATTATTGGAGGAAACGAAGTCTGGTTCACTTTAAGTGAATACAGTCTGAATACACCCTGTCTGTCCATCCTCGTGTTTTTTTTGTCTTTTATATCCTTTTTATTTCAGTTTTTCAAAAATATTTGGGGGGTTTGGAGGGTGCCTGACGGCCCTTCCCCTTGTCTATATCTGGCCTTGCTGATGGCTGACTAACGCAGAGGAGCTGGGAACCCAACAAGGGTTTGAGTCCAACACTCACGCAGAAACTTTCATTTGCAGAGCTCCGTCCGATGACATCATCCTTTTTTTTGTGCACCCACCCAGAAAAGTGACCCCTGTAATCCACACGTTTACTATCCGCCCCGTCCTCCCCAGATGGCCGCTGAGAGGCAGCACACATTGATTTAGCAGAAAAACATAAAAGAGTGACACCCCAGTGTGAAAACAATGCCTTTAGAGGAGCCGGCCCCATCTCAAACACAGCTGGTGCGCACGATGAGGCTCTGCAGTCAGCTCACATGGCAGCTTCACGTGTCCTCCTGCTAATAAAGCAAACAGGACCATTTGATCTCCTTCAATTTCTAGAATCAATCATTTGCAATCAGGCTCATGCTGGGACTTAGATACAATAAGCGTCTCCACACCCCCCGAGGACTCTCTGTGATTTCCTTTAGTTGTCACAGATTTGCGTCAGTGCAGTTTGAGGCGCTGAAGAGAAACGTCCAAAAGTTATTGTTTGCAAAACTCAAAGATGCAGAAAAAATATATAATTTTCACTCATCATTTTCAGTTTTTCTTCTGTAGAACGTCAGCAGAGGTTTTTGTTCCAAAATATTTCCCCCTTTTTTACCGGTGATTTCCTGCAGTCCAACCTCGCTGCCAACAGTGATTTTAGCAGAAACACTTGACAGTTCTCCTCCTTTATTGTAAGAAAAAGACATTTTTTTTGGAACAGCTGAGGGTTTTTCCCACCTTTTTACTAAATATTTGGAGGAGTTTGGGTGTGGGGTTAAAAGATGGAAAACTTGTCAAATGCTGAATTTGTGTGTGGTAAACTGCTCTGAAGTGACCTTTGAGTTTGCTTTTTTTCTGCTCCGGCTGCAAAGCCGTGACCCATCACAGCTTGTTGCACATCTTCATTCAGAGGAGAGAACAGAAAGAATATCCAGAAGCTTCAAAAAAAGGAAGGAGTCACCCAAAATAAATGTGACTCTTCATAAAATTCTTACTCGTTTACTCGCATTTCTATTAAGTGTTACGAAAATGCCTAAAAATATTTAAATGTTAAAATGTTTTAAATTCAAAATTTTGTT
Source organism: Oryzias melastigma (assembly GCF_002922805.2). NCBI lineage: Eukaryota > Metazoa > Chordata > Actinopteri > Beloniformes > Adrianichthyidae > Oryzias > Oryzias melastigma. Next base: position 19,805,291 of record NC_050517.1, read on the forward strand.
GATGAACTTAGTGATGAACTTCTGATTATCTGTCATTGTATCATGTTATGTATTTTTATTTACTTCAGAGTTTTTCCACAATCTTTGTGCAAATGTATTTGGTGGAGGTTTCAAATGAGCAATATTGAGCAAAACAACAAAAACAAAATATATTTAATGATTAACAGAGCTTGTCAGACATTTCCCAATAGATAATTGGTCACACTTCACAATTAGGTACCAATAACAATTTCTTTATACTAACGTTGGTTACTTAACGTTTGGTTATGCTTATGATGTTTTACAGTATTTATAAAAAGTTAGGAGGAGTTTAAGTATCTTGAGGTCTTATACACAAGTGAGGGAAGATCGGAGCGGCGTCTGCCGTTATGTGGTCGCTGTACGGGTCTGTTGTGGTGAAGAGAGAGCTGAGGCAGAAAGCAAAGCTCTCAATTAAACGGTTGATATTTGTTCCAGTACTCACCTGTGGTCATGAGTTCTGGGTCGTGACTAAAAAAAGAAAGTTCCGAATACAAGTGGCCGAAATGAGCTTCCTGGGTAGCTGGGCACCCCCTTATGCCTCATTTCCACTGATCGGTCCGGGCCGGTCCTGGCCGGTTTAGGATGGTCCGGGCAATTCAAGAGAGCGTTACCATTGAGTGTTGGACCATCAAAGCAGATGGAGGGTGTAGACCGATGACGTAGCTGGTCATAACGGTGCGGCTACAGGGGCTCTAACAATCTTTGCAAGAAGATTGCGGGAGGCAAAGGAGAATGCAGCCAATAAGACGATAAAACTTTTGTTTAGAATCTTGAGTTGGGAAAAGCACTGGTTGGACGCTTGCTGTTGTTGGGATACTTCTCCGCTAATCAATGGATTTCATCATGTAACAACAGCAGCTTTGCTCT
>NC_050517.1:19806547-19809418 GCF_002922805.2 Oryzias melastigma
ATAATGGTGCGACTACAGGGGCTCTAAAAATCTTTGCAAGAAGATTGCGGGAGGCAAAGGAGAATGCAGCCAATAAGACGACAAAACTTTTGTCAAGAATCTTGAGTGGGGAAAAGCACTGGTTGGACGCTTGCTGATGTTGGGATACTTTTCCGGTAATCAATGGATTTCATCATGTAACAACAGCAGCTTCGCTCTAACTGGTCTGTTCCAATTTTCTATGGACTTTCAACCACCGGAGGACCAAAAATCGTACAAATCGGTCTGGTCTAATGGATCCATTTTAAAATGGAAACATTTAAAATACCGTTTAGTACCGGTCCGGTCCAGTCTAGAACCACTCATTGGAAATGAGGCATTAGAGATAGGGGGAGAAGCTCAGTCACCCGGAGAGAACCATTCTCCTCCACATCGAGAGGAGCCAGTAGAGGTGACTCGGACATCTGGTCCGGACGCCTCCCTGTGGAGGTGTTCCGGGCATGTCCCACTGGGCGGAGACCCCAGGGAAGACCCAGGACACGCTGGAGAGACTATGTTTCTCGGGTGGCCTGGGAATGTCTCGGGATACCCACGGAGGAGGAAGTGACCCGGGAGAGGGAACTCTGGGGATTTTTGCTTAGATTCCTGCCCCCGTGACCTGGTCCTTGATGAGCAGAAGATAGATGGATATAAAGAGTTAAAAACTTTAATTAAAAGCTTTTTGCTTCCTTATTTTGAACAGTAACTGACATTATTAAGGCTTTAGAAAAATATGAATCAACATGTTTTTGATGCACACATAGCTCTTAGTCATTAATGCTGTTTTATGTATTAAGTAAGCCTAAATAATAAACATGATTTAATTGCCAACAAATGCATTAAAAAGTACTCAAAGTGATGCAAGTATTGCATAAAAGTGAATTTTAGCACTTTAATAGTTAATTAATGCTTAATTATCCATTAACTAATGTTAATAAAGAGATTCTTTTTAATAAAGTGTTACCTAATTGTTTCTAATTCCTCTTTTTGGAGCTGATTAAAGTGTTAAAACATAATTTCAACACAATTAAATAAAATATTTTGTAGTCAAACATCTGAAAAAAAACCACAATAATTATTTAAATTAAAGTACTAAGGAAAATATGCATATCAGTGGCTCCAATCTAATCATAGGCGTCTAAAATAAATGAATCCACACATTAGACACGGTCTGTAAAGAATGCAAGATGAGAATACTGCCGGATTTCATTACAGCCAAACTTCTTTTGTCAGCTGCTATAATATAAAGGCTGAAATGTGACAGTCCTATTTTTCGTATGCTAATTCTATTGCCGAATCGCACCGTTCTGCAAACAGAACCATGTTGTGCTTCAGCGATATAAGCAAACAGAGTTATTAGGTATTTATTTATGTTGGAATATGACTGGAATAAGTCATGCGTGCTGCGCTGCTTTGTGTTTGTCACGAACTAAAAGAGATTTCGCAGACCGCCCGCTGGCATCTGTGCATCCCAGGAGCCATTCTTTTCTTTACTATTTCATCAAACTGAAATTGGGTTGGACACTGAGAGGGAGAACACAAGTAGGCTGGGATCTGTGCTTTCTGGAGGCGCCGTGGTGTGCATGGTAAAGAAGGGACGTCAAATGCAAAGAAGTGCCGTTAAAGGATGTTGTTTGAGCCCAGATACGGGGTAAAGTGCGAGCTGCGATCTGCAGCAATAAGCGGGAAGCTTTGCAAATTGGCTTGTTCGTGCTGGAGACTAAAATGTGTAAAACCTCATTACAGACTGTCCTTTCTCATTTTGTTGCAGAGAAGGTCAGCCCCCCCCCCCTTCCTTCGCTTTTCCATTGCAGAAAAAAATGAACAAAAACTGGTGAGAGTGTGCACTGACTGCAGCCCAAACAATTAGCTTTTTAAAGGAGCAAACCTCAATGAAAGATGGATTAGGTGAAGAAAAACGGCGGGGAGAAACATTAGTCAACAATAATGTATGGCTTTGACTGTGAATGATCATTACAATTTAAAACCTGACAGTTTTTTTCTTTTCATTCTTTATTTTCCTTAAGTGCATGTCGGTGAGCAGCTTTGTCTCCATTTGTATGCAAGATGTTATAAACGTATGCGAGAATGAGGCTTATCTCTGTCAAACAGCTGCTTTTTTAATTTCCTGCTTCTAAGGTTTCTGCACAAAAAAAAATTAAAAAAGAAATAAAAACAAGAGCAAATATTCAGTCAATAGATGCAAAAATAAATGAGGTTTATTTCTTGCTGTGAGAATAATGAAAAAAGTGGCTTTGTGCCTCCATTTGTTTCCATCAATATAACAATTATCGCAATTGTATTATTACCAGTCGGTGCAGATTTTAACCCTTGGGTGTCAAAAATGTATTGGTAAGACCCACTCCAATGAAAATCATGTGGTGTTTTTAACATGTTCTTGTGGCACTTTCTTGATGGTGGAAGACATATGTAAAGAAAATTAAACCTAAAACTGCATCTCTAAGTATTTCTTTACTCAAATCATTGTGAATCAGAAATTAAAAGATCTTCTAACTTAAGGTACTACTGCAAACCATTCACTTTAAAGTTAAAGTTCCATCAGTTTTCACGCACCTAGCTGTGTGTGAAATTTGTTCTCTGCATTTGATTCATCCCCTGGGGGAGTGGTGAGCTGCAGACACAGCCGCACTAGGGAACCATTTGATGGTTTAACCCAGCAGTCCAACAGGGAGGCAAGATGGCGGCTAAAAATCATGAAACAGAAATTCCTCAAGATTTCAGACGTGTAGCCACTTTTATTTAATGTTTTTTTTAGTGTTCAGGATTTGCTTAAAATGTGTCAAAAGTGGGTAAACGCTTAATGGAAGGATATTAACTAAAGCAGTCAGATTT
>NC_050517.1:19809555-19816564 GCF_002922805.2 Oryzias melastigma
AAAAAAAAAAAAAACATTCAAAAACCATTGTAGGTTTTGACAGAAACATCTCAGGTGGTAAGCTTAAAGGGTAACCAAACACTAAATCATTTTTTTTGACTGTTGGCCTCTATAAATGGGGCTTTAAAAGTGCTGTCTGTTGGAGATAGTAACATTTTTATTTATAAATTAAAATAAACTTGCTTAATTCTTGAAAATATAGTCAGAAACCACCTGTGTGCTGCCCCCTGCAGGTTGAATTGAGGTATTACAGATGAATCCATGCAAGTTTCAGAAGTCTGACGTCATGATCTGCAGCTCCAGTAATGATAACAGTCCTGCCCTTAAGCCCCACCCCCCTCTAACTGGATTTTTAAATGTTGGCTGTAGGTGTACTCCAATTTCCCTATTGTTACCCTTTAAAAAACAAAAAACATGCCAGCTATATTAGCCTTTTTCAACCAAAATGTGTGGCACAGGATTGTATTCCGGTCTTGGACTTCCTTTCGGCTAATGATTTTCAGCTGGAATTTTCTTCGCCACCAGATCCCCCTGGGGCTGAGTGTCGAGCAGGGAGGCACTAGGAGCCATTTTTAGTGTATATAAGCCTGGATTTGAACTCACGACTTTCCGGTTTCAGGTTGGACACTCTACCGCAAGACCACTGAGCTGGTGTACGTCTTCGTTTTCCTCGTCTGAACTGGCTTTGGTCTCAAAACTGTACGACTGGATAGCTCCAATATTGCTGCACTGGTAACGTTAAGTTGGGAAGGGGGGCGGGGTTGCTCCACACCAATAGTCCCTCCCACAACTCAGAAGCAAATTTCTAATAAACTACTGCCACTCTGCAGAAACTATGCCCTAGAAAATGCCTAAAAAGGACATACTCAGAGTTAATAAACACTGTGAATTCTTTGAAAATAGATAAAAAATTGGATGCTGCTGGACTTTAAATTTACTGCCATGGCTTTGTTAGCATTTGCTCATGAGAAAAGGCTAGAAAGAATACTTCTACCACATCTAAGCCAAGTGTAGCGATTGCCAATGCATGTCAAAGCCTGCCCGTAATAACAGAAAAACCCACGGCACATAAAGTCATGACACGGAGTCATGTGACCGACACTGTTTGAGGATTCAGATTTTGGAAAATAAGCAGCCACACTTGAAGCCCTCCCATCTGGTTTATGTCTGGACTTCTTCAGCTCGGTTGTTTAAAGTGTTGTCCTGCAGCGCTGTTGTGTGTGCACAGCTGCAGGAGCTTCACCTCACTTTCGTGCTGCTTTGCTGCAAGGTCTGCAGTGAAAAAGCTGCAAGCGCTAGCACATTTTTTGGCGTCACTTTTTGGCCGGAGAAACTTAAACCTGTTAATAAAAAAAAAAAAAAAAATGGAGACATTTTGCTAAAATTTTAAGTGATTTCCTAAGACATTAATGCTTTTAAAAACCATAAAGTAATATTTATTTTTCTAAAATCCTGGCAGCATCATTACAGCCTCGTTTGACCGTTTCTTAAACATCACTTTTAGCTTGTCTGATCGTTACTGTGACCACACACACACTAGCTTAAGAGTTCCCCTGCCAAGATAGCAGCACCCACTAATCCAGAACCGTACTCCATTGCACCATTTAATACTCCAGTTCCTCTTTTTTATTAAAGAAAACATAACAAGCCGTAAAAATTTGGCACTTTTCCCGCTAATATACGGCGTGTTAAGTACGGTAAATATTTTTAGACAGTATCTGTGCAGCTAGGTGGATTTTATTATAAATCTGCTCTCTGAACCATTATCACAAGCTAACAGTTGCATCCAAAGCTTGAATTTGCAATTTAAGAAGTAGTAGCAGAAAGAAAGGATTGATTTGAAGCTCATCAGGATGTCTTCCTCTCATTTAGCAGGCTAAAAATTGGAGCTAACTCCCACAATTGATCCTCAAAATGTGAAACCCTGCTGCCCGTCTTAATATCCTTGCACAGTCATGTCTTCTTCGTCTCTCTGAAGGGGGCAGTGGCTCCATAATGGGATGAGGAAATGTCAGCACTTTGGCTTGTGGGTAATTGAGGAGCGTGTGCACGTCTAATTACAGGAATAAAAAGACGCAGCGATAAATATCATCCCTCTGTGGCAGCAGACCTCACCCCCGGCTTAAACGATGATGTTATTGATTATGCATGGATTATGTAAAGTGAGCCTCAGCTCCTGCAGCTGATGCAGGTTAATTAAATCAGACTCTAAAAAGGGAATATATATATTTTTGCATCACTGCTTACTTTGCTGCTCTGAAAATCTGTGAAACAGGAGGAGCTTCTTTCATTAGTAGATCCTGATCGCAGTGCCAAAATAACATCCGTGAGTCATACGTGCTTCAGGCTGTGTTGACTTTATTTTCTGTCTCAACTTGCACACTGATTCTAATACTGGGAATTTTACCTTAAGCTGGAGCTGCAGTCGACATATATATATCCTCATCACCTTATATGTTGGATAAAAATCGATCAAGTCCCTGAATGTCAGGATTTGAGGTTATTTTTCTTCATCCTCAAATGTTTTACAATAATTCACTCTGGTGTAACCTTAATATTTAAAATAGTTTGTACTGCTTTTTTTTTAGGTCTTAATGGGTGAATGTGGTCAATATTTCCTCTCATTTTCTACTTGCATGATTGTTCTACAAAACATGAAAATATGAAAAACAACCTCAAGTTTTTTGAAAGCATTCCCTGTGATATTCTAATTATGATTATGCAGTTTTTAGTTAAAAATAAAAAGGAAAAACTGTTGTTTTTTAGGACATAGTTTCTGCAGAGCGGCAGGAGTTTATTAGAAATTTATGTCTGAAATGTGGGAAGGTCTGTTGGCACGGAGCAACCCCACCTCCAATTTCTGTCCCCTATAACTGAGGGCTCTCTGTTTAGTCTCCTGCTAGCTTACGGCCCCTCACACTCCCAGCCTAAAGCTGCATTCACAATAAAAAGTTCACACAAATATTCGTAGGACAGAATTTTGGACTTCGGTGTGATCATGTGTCACTATTATTATGTTAATTAGTTGTGCACTGAGAGTTAATCGGTTATTCCGACACTAAGACCAATCAGGACAAAGGAGAAATTAATAATTGCTTTTATTCTGCCTGGCTGAAATTAGATGACCGAGACATACATTTAAAGGAACAGAGATGTGAAAACAAAAGTCTGGAGCAAGATTTGTGGGATTTGCACTGCTTTGACATCTCGTTCTGAGCCTCTACTAATTGTAGGTGGCAGACGAATGCTTATAAAGAGTAAATAAACCAAAGAAGAAGAATCCTCTCAGCATTACCAGTGCAACAAGAAGGGCGAACAATGTTGGAGCTAGCCATTTGTAGCTCAGACGAGGAAAACGAAGACACGCATGGATCTATTTGTCTAATAGTTTAAGAATGGGGCGGAGCAGGGAGCTTAAGGCCCGCCCACTGTATTACATCACAGATAAGCTCTTATTCAAAATGCATGTTTTCATTCAGTCCTGATCCACAATTGAACAGAAAAATATTCAGAAATGTAACTTATTTCCTTCTACATGTCCCCCTTCATCAGAAAAATGTCACAAGAAGATGTTGAAAACATCAAAAACACATCTTTTATCTGTGAATTCACAAAAACCTTAACCTTAAACCGGCAAATTAAGGAAGAAAGTGATGACCAGAGGAGGAGCTGTCACACTCCTGGTGCGTTTATTCATGAATCAGTTTACACTTTGGTTTTATGGAGCTCCCTGTGTTATTTTTGCACAAAAAAAATGTTGTCCTTGATGCCAACAGCAACTTTACACAATTGAATTCAATAGAATTAAGCATAAATCATACAACATAATCAATAATAATGTTTATTTCTAAGAGGCTTAAGAGCAGATTTTGAAATCTTCTACATCAGATATATTTTTCGAGATTTCTGTAGCTGCTGCCGCCTTCTTTATTCAGCTGGAATCACCCCGTCATCAGATCAGCACATAGCTATTATATTTAGCGCCCTGAAATGACCCTGAGCTGCCACTTTGTGTGACACGACAGAACCAATCTAAAAATTGCTCCCTGTTCTTTCAGACAAGCAATTTCAGCTGCCCTGAAATTGCTGTGGATCAAAAAAAATACATACAAATAAATGGGTTGGGGATTGTCAGAATACATTAACTAAAAGACGATCACCGTATGGCATAAAAGAGGCGGACTGTTTTTATTTTAATCTTTGTAAAATAGCTTAAAGCCATGCGGCAAACAAGATTTTGTATAAAGTGCAGGGTTTTGATTTTGCTCTAATAATTATTTTTTTGAGAAAGAAAAGAACATTTGAATGGGAAAATAGATTTTTAGGTGTTTAGATGCACATCTAACCAAAACGTGTGTAAAAAGGTTGAGGTTAAAGAACATACATGCATGGGAGAGGTGGTATGATGATGTGGGGCTGTTGCCACTCAATGCCAAATGGCTCACCCTTCACAAGTTTAGATCATGGTAACCCAGCAAACAGAAAAACAGAATAAAAGTAGACAGTAGAAAGGAAAAACAGGACATTTTCTACTAAATCACTCCTAGTTTTGCAAAGATTTCTCATTTAGTTTAGCCAAGAAACTCCAGCACTAACGTAAATGTTGTCGTCTTGGTTTCCTGGTTTCAACAAGGATCTGAATTATACTAGAAAAGTAGAAACAGCAGCTGCCAGCTGCGTGACAGCATGTTTGCATTTGCATCTCAATTCACACTAATGCTTAGTCAGGAGGCTGCTTGATTTTCAGCTCACAGGATTGAGTCACTGTCAGATGTGTGGGGTCTGGAGAGCTGCTAACAGCTGGGAGAAGCATTGTGCTGACAATGGAGAACGTACTGGCAACTTTTTCGGAGTTTCCACATGAGTTTTATTACAGCAGTGAGATCAAGTGTTTTTTTTAAAGGAAGGAGGACAATAATAGCAAGAATGAGGTCAAAATGAAGACTGAGGGTGTATTCAGACTGAAAAAGTCAGTTTAATTTGATCCAGATTGAGTTCTGGTTTATTCAGAATGCTGTCAAATTGCGATTTTTATTTCGAACCAAAGCTTGTAAGCCAAACCATGTGACTGAAGATCTCTAAAGTCATTGGCCAGGAGTTAAGAGGGCGGGGCAAAGCAATGAGAGAAAGAATAATGGAACTCCAATGCTTTCCAACCCTGTAGAATCCCTTTATGCCTGCTCCATTCCGATGCATCCACGTTTTCCTCATCTGGTATCTGACTCAAAACTGTACACCAGGATTGCTCCAGTATTTCTCACCATTTTTGTTATACTGGTATGTTATGTTGGGGTTGTGCGGGGCTGTAAGCTAGTGAAGTGGAAGAACCTGTAAATAAAGGAATGATGCGACGTGAGGGAATAAAATTCAAAATCGATTCTGCAATATATCAATATTTCATTTGACAATTCTTGTATCAATTTAAAATGCAGACTATGATATTTAAAATATTTTTAAGAGTTTTTTATATATTTTTTTATATTATCAGACACATTATACTGTCAGACTCTTGCCAATACACACCCCTACTTACTACGTGCTAACGAACCCGCCGCCACAAGTCAGAGGTGAATTTTTGAAGAACTACAACCACTCTGCAGAAATTGCATCCTTGAAAACAAAATTTTGCCTAAAAATTGTATAATCATAGCAAAAGATCACTAGCAACAGTTTTACAATCGATCAGAAGATGATCAGAATGGGTCTTTAAGTTCAGCAAGATTCCTTAAATGAAAAACATTTGTTTTAAAAGTATTTCTATTTTTGTCTTTAACAAATTAACAAAAAAAAAACAGTTTCATGCCCTATTTGAGTGAGACGACTCTTATGGGAGGAAGAACCTTTTTCCAAACCGTTCCGATCAATTTTAAAAGAACGACTTCCACGCTGTGATGTGGCGTTTCATCTTTTTTAATCAATATCGATTTTTCCTTCCACACGTAGTCTGCAGCAAAACAACATCAATTCAGTGCGTTAAGTCGTGCAGCCAAAGACACGTTCAATAACAGAGGAAAAAAAAAAAGAAAAATCCAGCTTGAAGTGTCAGCCATCACCTCATACTAATGGCTTTCCACCTGTGAAAGACTGAAGGTTTTCACGCCACCTAAACTCCAACATCATGAATATTCTAAGCAAGGTCGGTCTAATTAACTCCTGCACATGCAAGGCATGCAAATTCATTAAACACATTATTAAGAAAATTACAAAAAACAACAACAAGGAGAGATATTTATAATAAAAACACAAAAAAACCTTCTAGAAAGCAACATGAGGGAAACATTTTTAGAGAAATTATGCCTTTTCTTAGTATCCAGCACAGATCTAAACAACATATTTCCACATATTTAGAGTAATTCTGCTTTAAGGAATAATGATTAAAAAAAACACCTGTGTGATGTGAACTAAACTTACAGAGGAAAATCAAAAGAGTTTGTAGCTGTAATTAAAGAAAAATGAGGATATATACACCATTGATTTTTTCAGGACAGATGAATCTCTCTGAGTTTTCCATTTTCTTTTTGTTGGTTTTGCTTGATTTCCAGCACCGTTACATCAATCAGTTCATTCAAAACCTCACCAAAAATCAATTCCAATCCAGCTCTAAGCATGAAAAGAAATAGCTGGAATGCAGAATAGATTTTTTTTGTAGCTTAAATGCAGCACAAATCTTATTTGGGACAATTTTAATAAACAACAAGTTCTTCTGTTAAATGTGGTGAAATCGTGTCAGCTAAAAGAAGCAAAATAAAAGCAGAATAAGGCAGAAAAGAGCCAGGAGGCAACGACATTCGAATCATCTGCATATGTAATTGCAGTTGATTTTAAAAAATGTTACTAGGATAGTGCTGACAGTTTCAAATGTCACCAATAATCCTGAATTTTTTTAAATCAGTTTCAAGTGTATTAAAGCTGTGCAGCTCAATATTTAGACTAAGTTAATTACATACATGCACTCATGAGGACAAACACATTTTTCATATTTAAACAGCTGGGGATTTGCCTTTGTATG
>NC_050517.1:19817323-19824095 GCF_002922805.2 Oryzias melastigma
ATAGATTTTTTTTTTTTTTTACTTAAATGCACCACAAACCTTATTTGGGACACTTTTAATAAACAACAAGTTCTTCTGTTAAATGTGGTGAAATCGTGTCAGCTAAAAGAAGCAAAATAAAAGCAAAATAAGGCAGAAAAGAGCCAGGAGGCAACGACATTTGAATCATCTGCATATGTAATTGCAGTTGATTTTAAAAATGTTACTATGATAGTGCTGACAGTTTCAAATGTCACCAATAATACTGAATTTTTTAAATCAGTTTCAAGTGTATTAAAACTGTGCAGCTCAATATTTAGCCTAAGTTAATTACATACATGCACTCATGAGGACAAACACTTTTTAAAATATATTTAACAGTTGGGGATTTGCCTTTGTATGACAATGTTGAGGATTTATTATTTGTTTTGGCTAAATTGACTTAATTCTTGGATAGTAATTGTAAAATTATATTAAATTATACAGCCAAAATTGTACTGCAAACCCATGACAATTTAAAATGAAATGATTTTCTTTTTATATAATATTTTTTTCTAAAGTTTTCATATTGAATTGTACATTTTAATATTGAATTCTAAATTTTAAAATGTATTTTCATATTAAAAGCCTGAATTGCAAATTTAATTATCAATTGAGAATTACATAATAGTTTGAATTATTGCCCAATAAAACTTCCATACAACTTTAAGGCCAACATGTTTTTCTTTTGTAAGGGTAAATTTGAAAGTTAGAAAGTTCTGAAAAACTGTTCAAATATATTTTAGTGTAAGACTATATTTAAAAAGAGGAAGCTTGCAGAATATGTTGTGTAGTTAGTGTTGTGCAGGTGGTACAGGCTTTCCAGAATTGTTGCTTTTTCACCTAATTTTTGTTTTAAACTTTGATACGGAGCAGAAATAAAATTAGAATTTAATTCTTCTCACTGCTCCTTTACAGATGTACTTATGTGGTGTATTGAATATGATAAAGTCCCACTCCTACTATTTTTTTCTACTGTAAAAGTGTTCACAGTGTTTTTTAAAATTATAACTAAGCAGTTGTTGGGTGAGACTGCAACCCTGATATCCCATCAGCCCTTTGTTTACATTGTCTCCCGCTAGCTTGTAGCACCTCATTAGCTAAAATTAGCATAGCAGAGAAAAAAAACAAGCAAAAAAAGGCAGTATTGGTGCTATTCAGCCATATTAGACCTCAGACAAATTAAATAAAGACGTTATAGAATCTATTTGTCTGCAAGTGAATGCTTCAGAATTTGACAGGAGAAGGGAGACTTTGGTACACCCATGGCAGTTACATCACAAATCAGGACTTTTCAAACTTTAGGTTTTCATCTACTTACATGATTTGAATAAAAAAAACACTCAGAAATGCAGTTTTAGTCTTAAGTTATTTCATATAGGTCCTCCATCAAAAGAAAAATCACATGCTAAAAGTTCAAAATCATGAAATTTAGCAAGTTTAACTCTATAGATTCTCATTTTCAGAATGGCAGTGGTCGTCTATGAAGTCACCACATGACGTGACCAGAGCTTTACGAATTTATTTGGCCTCCTCCTAATTATTTCCATCTGTCCTGCTGCTCCTCCTCCAAATGTTCTGGAATCTTGAGACCCTGAATAACTGACACAACTAGGACATTTAAAGGACTGGTATTGGTATAACTTTGGGAAAATGTCCTGACTTTTTGAATTAAAGTTAGTGTTAAAAAGCCTTTTTATTGTTCTGAACTTCAGCAACTTTTATAGCAGGTTCATATACTTTAAATTAAGTAAGCATTTAAAAAGACAGAAGTCTATTGATTTACAAGGAAACATGCGGTCTATAGTTGTACATTGTGGAGTCCAATGTACAATAAAAACATAAAATGAGTGAAGTTGGGCAGCAGGCAGCTGTGTGGGGTATAAACTGGTGTCATGATGTTGCTTCCAGCTGTTATTACAGACTGAGCTCAGTAAAGCAGAACAGTTGACAGATAGTTGAACAGGTTTTACTTCAGGGCAAATTTTATACATGAAATCTTCCTATAAGCAGCTCGTAATGAAGTCCTGCTTCAGTGATTACAGTCCAGTTGTTCTTTTGCTGTATTTGCCACAGAAATAAAACTAAAACGTGCGCTTCTACATGAAAAAAAGAATTTTTTGTCACTGCATTTAAACACGCCTGACATTCTAGTAGACTTTTCCAGATGGCTGGCACATGCTTGCTCCCCTTCTAGCAGCTCTTTTTCTTTCTTTTTTTTTCTTTCTTCACAGTAAGGCGATCTGCATTTGTCATCCCAGCTGTGTCTTTGCAGCAAATTCCAGCAATAAAAACACAGCGTCGGTAGAACACCAAGACGTACCGCTGAGAGGGGAATAAGACTGAGTGTGTGGTATAAAGATCTCAACCTTTCCAAAATAAACAAGTGGATAAAATGTCTGTGGAGTCAGTTTTTAAGATGAGCTGAAATCCTGCAACTGGAAATCAGATCAGTCAGAGATAACCACTCTGCCACTAACTCGGCTCTTAAGAGCAAAATGTGAAATGAAAATGGGTTCCTGTTCTAGTTTTATGATGCAAATCTGCTGAGCTAAGCGATTAAAAGTAGAGTTAACTACAGTATGAACCACAGCATTTTTGAATTTTCTTCATTCAAAACCTGAAGTTCATGTTGATTCGATGCAGAGGATGATCCATAAGCACTCTGTCTTATAAATTGAAAACTTGATCTGCACTAAAACTTCTGGATTAATCAATTACATTATGTATAATATATGTTATTGTTTGCTGCAAACATTAAAAAAAATATTTTCTAAGGAAAATCAATGAGTACTTAATTACTTCACAATTACTTAATTAATTACTTATTTGACAAAAATCTACACTTGATGAGAATATGACTACTATGTAAAAATATAAAATGAAATAACTGAGTAGGGCTGGAATGATTAAAATTAGCTTCTTCCTACTCCTTTTGGAGCAAAAAATCAGAACAATAAATCAGACAACTATATGTAATAATCTAATGTGACCTACTGAACCCACAACAGCAAAAATCTATATTTCTATTATAAGAACATTATTTTAACAAAAAATAACAGTTAGTTATTCTTTTTTAATTAATCAATTTCGTTATTTTTCTGTTTGATACATTTGTGTCATTTTATTGTACTGTGTACAATCAATGCTGAAAATGAACCAAAAAATCAAAACATGATAATCCAAGTCAAATCTATGAAATCCAAATATAATCAAATCAAATCAAACACAATTTTGTTATATTGATACAAATCAAACCAAATCAGATCAAGTCAAATCTATCAAATCAAATCCAAACAATATCAAACAATTAAAATTAAATCAAATTAATTGAATAAACAAAATAAATAAAATAAAATAAATGTGATCAAATATTGATTGGTTAATGAATGTAAATTTCCAATCATTTTTGCTTGTATATAAAAAAAAGTCCTATAATTAGCATCTTAAAATAAATAAATATGGAACTTTTTAATCAAAAAATTATGAAACGTGATTGTAAAAACTAGAAAAAAACAGTTTTTGTTCAAAAAATTACTTTAAAAATTGCTCCAAAGGGTTAAATTGGGATTGGATCACAAAGAATGATTTGAAACCGTCTTTAAACTCAAGCCCTGAAGCTAAAGTGATATATGCATCAGGGAGTTTGGGAATTAATAAAGTCCTTTCAGATGAGTTCCACACATGAAAATATCTGACAGATTTACTTGTGCTTGAAAAAAGAGACATAAAAGTTCTCCTTTTCTGAGAATCTAATTTTTTTTTGCATGTGTAATTCAAATTTTTTCACCTGTCAAAGTAAAGTTTTCCCACCTTTCTTGTTTCTCACAAGCAACTGTCAGGAGTTCTTTTTTTTTCTAACAGATCCAATTGGATCTGCACAGCCAAACAGGTCAAACCCAATCAGACGGAGAGCGCTGTGACAGATGCAGAAGGCATGGAGGCTGTATGAGAAGAGAGCCGGAGCATCATCACTGCTGACATCCGTGAACCTGCCTTTTTTTCTCTCCTTTCATTAGCACAACAAAAAGCAAAGCAAACAAATGGTAGAGAAAGTTTTGTTTCGCGCAGACACTTGAAATCATTTATTACACTGACAGTCCTGCAAGTAGGAACAGCGTACTGTGCTGCTGCTTGATCAGCAAAGCCCCCTTTAAAGCTCCGTTTTTTGTGAGCTTGTCTTTCAAAGGATCCATCAGGACCATCAAAGATTTATAAATGAACCAGCGGAAAATAAAGCTGCTTATTTGGAAAGTAAACACAAGTCGTTGGGAAAGCAAAGAGTTGGTCTGCGAATGAATAAAAACGATTTCGTTAACCCATTTCTCTAATTACCTTTCTGCACAGAGCCCTGATCCTTCCCCGGCTGCAGCTCTCTGAGCGTCTGGGTTGTGGTAAAAGTGTGCGGCACTAATTGGACTTGATGGCTCGTGCTGTTCTTTGGTCAAAAACCTGTTAGGAACAATTGCTCTTACTTTGTGCATGCTGTGATAAAACTCCCAACTTGTCAGGGTGGTTTAAATATTTCCTGTAACCTTGGATTATCTTCTTTTTTTTTTAAATATTTTTCAACTTTAAAACAACTAAATGTCGGACATGCCTGTGAGGAAATTAGCAGTCCCTTTAAACTTTATGTCGAAGTTTTCTGCATTCCTCTGTGCGGCTGCAGTGCATCAGCTCCTCTGGATTTCTTGACACAAAGCGTGGATGTGCAGATCCTTTATGTGTGCCGGAATGGGAGACATGAGGGACAGGTCCCGGCATGCAGTTCCACTCACACAGCTGCATCACCGTGGAAACTTGGCTGACACACAGAACATCCAGAGAAACAGATGAAGAATCTTAGCAGTGACGAGAACACTCCCACAAGACAAACACAGGTAGGTGTGTCTCTGCTTGCACATTTCTTCGTATTATTCATTTTTATTTTATATCCATTGTGCAGCCTTGTTTTAAGCATTGATCACCACTCTGAAGTTGGAAAAATGTGCAAAATAAAAGTGAATATTTAGCAGTACTTATAAAAACACATATAAATTCAGTTGTTTTTGTCCAGATTTATTAACCTTTTATCTTTCTATATATTATCTATATCTATATATTTCTTTTAATGTTTGCATTTTAAACGTAATTAAAACCCTAAATCGAGTAATAAACACATAAGGCGTCACCAGTGACGCTTAAACACAAAACCTTTAACATACTGTTACTTTTCAATCATTAACACTAATTCCAGTAGATTCTGAAGGAGAAAAGCGGCAAAAGCCGCTTTTCTCCTTCAGAATCTACTGGAATTGCATTGAAAAGTAATAGTAAATCAAAGAACATAAACACTAGAGCTCTGGTGTTAAAGGGTTAATACATTTTCAACATGGGTTAGATAATTTATTCACCCTTCTTTAAATGCTCTGCCGGTTTTGATCAGTATTTCTTACAATAATGAGGAAGATCCAAGTGGAGTGTAAGACAGATAAGGTCACTGCTGAAGAAGCTGGCGGTTCCCAGAGTGCTGTGACCATGCACATTAATGGAGTGTTGACAGGAGGGAAAATGTGGTAAAAGAAAAAAAAAAAAAGAGATAGCTGCAGCCTCAAGAGAATTTCGAGACAAAGCTCGATCAGAAATGTAGAGGATATTCACAAGACTGCTCCAGGAGCCAGAGGGCACATGTGGTTTCTTGAATCAAACATCATAATATTGTAGAGGCACCTTTGACTAAAGGGACAAACTCTTTTAAAATTTAAAATCAAGGTTCCTGTGTTTTATCAGGTGCAATGGAGTCATCCACCAGGAAGTTTGAGACTTCCTACCTTCTCTTGCTCATTGCTTGTATTGAACTTCCAATCTCAATTTCTAATGAGAAAAGTTGAATTACCTACGATAGTGTGAATGCTTTTTGCTGAAAATTGTGACACAATTTACTGTAATTGCTGAAGGGATTTGGTAAAAATGTAAAAGCTATTTGCAAAATGTTACATTTACTAAAATACTAAAATAATTTTGTTGAAGACCTATGAAAGAGCGCTGAAGCTGAACTACATCCCTGAAAAAAATGTAATAAAATTGCTTAAAAATTACTGATACATGCCAATTTTGTAATAATATGTAGTGTTTTGCTTTAATATTAGCTAAACTCCAAATTAGTTAAAAAAAACTCAGAAGATGCCAAATTAGCCAAAAATCTAGCTTGTTGCTTAAATACTAGCTAAACTCCAATATAGCCTAATTCCTCAGTAAACTATATTATTCAAAAGAATTAGTATGTTGCTAAAATAGAAGTTAAACTCTTAATTAGCCTAAAAAAACCCCAGTAGACAGCAAATTAGCCAAAAAATGTTAGTATGATGCTACAACAATATCCAAACTTCCAATTAGCATAAAAAAACCTCAGTAGATGCCAAATTAGCCAAAAAAGCTAGCGTGTTGCTCAAATACTAGCTAAACTCCAAGATACCCTAAAATTCCTCAGTAAACTAAATTAGTAAAAACATTAGCATGTTGCTAAAATAGAAGCTAAGCTCCTAATTAGCCTATAAAACCTCAGTAGACACCAAATTTTGCCCAAAAGAGCTAAATGGGTATAAAAGAGTAAAATACATGGTAAACCAGGCATAAAAAATTAACTAAACTCCATTTAAAAAAAATTACTATAAAAGATGAAAACATAGCCCATGGATATATTTCAAGGATTTTTGCAAATCTACTTATCTGCTCTAATTTTAAAATTTTAAGACTTTCTCTTTCATTTCCTATG
>NC_050517.1:19824145-19826118 GCF_002922805.2 Oryzias melastigma
TGTTTAAGCAGAAACAATATGGTCCTTGCAGTCAGTAGACTGCTGCTGCGGGCCATAATTATGTCCTGAACAAGCTGAACGTTTTGATACCAAGATTGGTGAATTCACTGAAAGTGTGATTGAGTTTTTACGTACTGAAAAACTAACTAACGTTTTAAAAGTTTTAACAATTTAGTTTTTTATATATTCAGTAAATGTTTGTCCTGTTCGGCCGCGACCTACTGTGTCCTTTGGATTTTTGGTCCCCTGTGTAAATGAGTTTGATACCCCTGATCTAAGTCATCATTTCTATGGCAACCACTCACCAATCAAGAGTAAACTTGCTGGAAGGCCACGCCCCTACTACTTGAAAACAGGCTCTGGAGAATTTGTCAGTCAGACGTTCGATATGAGAGCATATACTTTTATTGAGGCATTGAATTGGCCCGTTTACAACTTGAAAAACTTCACTACAGTATAAAATAATTTTAAAAAATAGGTAGCAAAAAGGTAGCACAGCAAGAATGGCTATATCACAACAAATATCTCGAAATAGCTGTTTATTTCTCAATGGACATCTATGGGATTTTGGCTTCTTGGAGCCAGCATGTACTTCCTGTTTGGAATGCAATGCAGGAGGGGTTATTTAGTCCAGTTCTCAAATATAGGCTGTGTCCGAAGTCCCTCTCTGCTCCTTATAAAACTATATAGTGTGGAACTATCTAGTGTCCTGGATTTTAAAAGCACTTCGCTTTTTTATATATACTTTTTTGTTGTTCACCTTTCGGCTCATCCCATTAGGTGTCGCCACAGCTAAACAGCTTTCTCTGCTTTGCACTGGTGATATTTGGCAGAGTTTTTATGCCAGATGCCCTTCCTGACTCAACCCTGTATTTGCAAGGCACAGATGAACCCAGCTAGGCAGCAGCGTCAAGCGCCTTGCCTGAGGACCCACACTGGATTAAGCTCAATGCACGCCCCTGGATTAAACTCTACACCCAGCCCACTGAACTATCCAGCCGCTCACTTTATATATATTTTGCTACTTTTTGTTTATATAATAATACTATAAATTTGTCATTTTCCCACTTTCTTAAACAAATATGTCTTGATAATTTAAACAAAAAGCTCAAATACACATTTTTAAAACTCCTATAACATTAAGAGGGTTTAGGTCCACAGTATGCACGTCCATCTTTGCATAAATTCGGATGCTTGTTTGCACAAGTGAAACGCAGACAGGCTGCAGAGACCGGCGCTGGGTTGTCATCATGAAATGGGCGGCACCCAGAAGGAGTGAAAGGCGGAGTCTCAGAGATCAAGGACTTCCTGGTCAGAAAAGAGTTCACAAAAATAACTCACATTTCATAAAAAATAATTCTTCAATGTGCCAAAGGTAATATGGATATAGTATACTCTGAAAGGCTTTAGAATAGCATGATATAGGCCAGCGGTCAGCAACCTTTAACAGTAAAAGAGCCGTTTGGACTCGTTTTCTACTGATCAAAACCTAGAAGGAGCCGTATAGTCTTATTTTGGCTTTTAAGAAATTTGGATTTGAATTCACAACCTTCTTTAATTTTGTCTACTTTTTGGCACGAACCAAAGCAAAAACATAAAAAGAACCTAGCATCTCTTAAATTTTTTTATTTTTTTTTTTTACTTATTTTCAAAATATAAGATGCTCTGTGCCAAACAGGATCATCTCAGTGCGGTTCTGGGCAGCTAGTAACCAATGATGTGAAGCATAAGATTTTTTACGCTTTTAACTCATAAAGGATCGAACATTTTGCCAAAAGTTTTGCTTTGCATATCAAATCTATGCATTCTGAAAGTAGCGTTGAACAAACAAGACGTCTTCAGGTCAACATAGATGTAAAAACCTACATAGTTTATGTGCATCTCAGCCATCAATTTATAAATGTAACTAATCTAAATTAAATAAATGCTAATAAGTAATCCTTACTTTCAAAAATTGCTATTTTATTTATTTA
>NC_050517.1:19826842-19838264 GCF_002922805.2 Oryzias melastigma
GCAGCCGGCTTTCAAATCAGCATTGGCCAGTTGTTGTGTTCTATGGCAGCACTAAATGCACATGTGTTGTATCAAGCATCAACACAGGTTGACCTTGCAAGAGAGTTGGCTAACAGTCATGTGTGTGAGAAGACAGAACAAAATGAACAATTCCTTCTGTAACCTTCCCCAGCTAGCCCTGGAAGAAGAGCCATCAGGTCAAACATAGATGCAAGAATTATCATGCTATTGTGCAATCTGTTGACTGCAACAGATTCACATGTTGCAAATGCAGAAAGGAGATGCCGGCATTAACAGGGTAGTAAGTGATTGCCAGAATAAACTTGACCAATTTTTATTATTATTTTAAAGTAGGTGTAATAACCTTTTTTTTGTACCATCAAAGTAAAGAAACCCATGTCTGTTGATCTCTCCCTAAGATGGCAACATGAAAACAAGTTTTGCTGAAGGGGTTCAGCATGGCCCCACCTTTGGTGGAGTTTGCATAACAAAAGCCTCAATTCACACCTGATTAGAGATGTTAGCTAAAAGCCTTTGAGTCAATTGACTACAGTGCGGGTTTTATGTGTAGAAAAGCAAAATGGCTCTTCCGTGGGACTTCTAGTGTTAACAGTAAAAGAGCCGTTTGGACTCGTTTTTTTACTGATCAAAACCTAGAAGGAGCCACATATTCTTACTTTGGCCTTTAAGATATTTGGATTTGCATTCACAACCTTCTTTAATTTTGTCTACTTTTTGGCACTAACCAAAGCAAAAATATAAAAAGAACCTATTATCTCTCAAAATTTGATTTTTTTTTTACTTATTTTCAAAATAAAAAGATGCTCTATGCCAAACAGGATCATCTCAGTGCGGTCCTGGGCAGCTTGTATGTGAAGCATAAGATTTTTTATGCTTTTAACTCATAAAGGATCGAACATTTTACCAAAAGTTTTGCTTTGCATATCAAATCTATTCATTCTGAAAGTAGAGTTGAGCAAACAAGACGTCTTCAGGTCAACAGAGATGTAAAAACCTACATAGTTTATGTGCACCTCGGCCATCAATTTATAAATGTAACTAATCTAAATTAAATAAATGCTAATAAGTAATCCTTACTTTCAAAAATTGCTATTTTATTTATTTATTTTTCGTTCTTTTTCCCCTCTTTGTCCTCAGCAGTCTTACACTGCTGGATTTTGTTATTTTAGTTTGGGAATGGACCTTGGTAGTCTTATTTTTTATTTGTGTTTATTTGTTTTCTTTAGGTAGTTTTGGTTTGGCAACCCTTAACATGGAGCTGCTAACTCAGACAGTCGACATAACAGGGTCAGCAATCTCCATGACTTATTTTATCTTTGGCCAAAGAGCCACCAGAGAGATAAAAGAGCCACATGTGTCTCTGGGGCCGCAGGTTGCAAACCCCTGATATAGACCCTTTAAGTCCTAAGGCCATCAGTCAATATCTCTAACTTTTTATGAAAACTTCTAATAAATGAAAGTCACTTTTTTGCTGATCTACTTTATTTGTGAATTACTACATTTCTGCATTTTTAACTTGTAATTTTCTCCCCTTGTTGAACACTAATCTGTACTAGTAGGTGTCAGACAGTCATAAACTGAACAGTGAAGGGCACAATTTACAAACTCACATTTTTAATAATGTAAAGATTGAATCTCATTTACAAGATAATTGCAAATTATTTCAGCAGCACTCTGCCAGGAGCTTCATTTACCTTAATTTGGCTTGTTGCAGCTGTCAGTTTCTTGACTTTGGTCATACATTACAGACCATTTGATGAATGGAAAACTAGTTTGATGGGGGGAAAAAAATCACTTTTTTCACTTTGGGACCTGGAGCTTTCACTGAACGCATTTATCAGCTTCTTGCTGAAAGTTGAAGACAGTGTAGTTTATCCAGCGATGATGACTGTAGGACAGACAAAAATAGGTTCTTCAACAAAAGGAGCTTGTGTGTGTGCCAGTCAGCTGTTGTACACCTGGGCTCCGTCTGCTTCCACTTCCTGGAGGCTATGAGGTATTTAGAGCAGCTCCCAGAAGATCGGGTTGTTGGAGCTGCTGCAACACTTCACTCTTGGAAAAACCTCTGTGAGCAAAATGAAACAACAATCTGAAACAGGTTAAACTGAATTTTACATAACTTTTATTTAAATACAAGCATTTCTAAAATTCCTATTCAGCTAAAGTACACTTTTTTTAATGTATTTGTAAAAATCAAGCTACTGTAGGATGAAGCGTCCTCCCTGTGGATGCTAGTTTTTCATTAACACTGTCACGTTTCTGCTGAGCCCCTGAAGTCAAACTCATTCTGGCAGCCAGGCACCAGGTCAGGCCACCTGTCATCTCATTTCTGCGCTTGGCCTCCACTGTCAAACACACGCCAACATTCCTCCCTTTGCCACACACAGCACCTGCGATTGGCTCGGCTGTTGCCATCACAGCTGTCAGGCTCGGCCTCACTGTTAATTAAAGTAACAGACCTCCCAAAAAGAGCTTTATTCCACCAGATTGCTGCTTTCAGCCAAAAAAAATTGCAGTCCAAATTTGGAGACCTAATAAATTTCTTTAAGTCTCCATTGTTGTTCTAGAAACCACATTTATACATTATTAAAAATAAAAAAGGAAGAAATTCTGAACTTTTTCACATATTGCTTAAAATGGAAAAATCGAGTTAGCAAGAAAGAGGAAAAAAAGCATCGACGTTCTTAGAACACAAAATGACAGACTTTTTCCTGAAAGTTTTTCTAGCGACAAGAAGGCCATTTTTTCAGTGAAATAAAAATATATAAAATTATGAGATGAACAGGACCAAATGTCTGAGAGAAATTAAATAAATGTGTCCAAAAAGAAACTTATATGTCACATCTGTTCTACTTCAATGAACTTTTAAATAGAGATTGATTTTTTAAAATCAATTAATCGATCCATAAAAATAGACATTAATCTAGCATATAAAACTAAAGTCCATTAGCTTAATGCTAACGTTTAATGGAATTACCCATTGGGCGGCTAATGCTAACACTCAGTGGATGTACATTGCTGACTAAATGAACGTCTTCATATACTCAGAGGCATGAATTCTTTTTAAAGTCCTATTCATCATACTTTTAATTCCATCTTTCTACTTTATTATTTTCTAATTTATGTATTATTTTTATTATTTCACTGAAACAAATTTTTTTTCAAAAGTTTCAAAAGTTTTTCAGAACTTATTACACTAAACTGAAGTTTAATCTTATGTTTTTAATCTACAAAGCAAATCGTGATTTTAATTTGAAAACAAAAATTGTCACCGACCTTTTACTTTGTAGATTATATTTTTAATTTTAATAATTTAATAAATATTATTATTTATTATTGTATTATTATATTTATAATATTTAATTACTATTAATCATTAACAATTGTATTTGTTTTACATCATCTATTTTCTGTAGACAGTACTTTGCATTACAATTTGTATTAAAAGTGCTATATAAATAAAGATTGATTGATTTTCAGTGACACCTAAAGCTTATATCATTTTTGTAGTTAAAATCCAAACATGATTCTGCATTTTAGAGCAGTAATTGAATTTTTTTAATTGTATTTTATTACTATACTTTACTGTATTATAAAAATTGCAAATCAGCTATTTCAGATGTCACAAATATTTGTATTCATATTTTTGGGAAAATATCACGAATATCCAAGTATTTGGATACATATTTATAAATTGTTTAATTCTATAAAAAATACAGTTCCACAACAAACGCAAACAAACTCACATATAATGCTGCCCTGCTATCCTGATTTCATGTTTATAAGGAGAAAACAGCAATAATTCATCAGATATATTTACTATTTATATAAGATTGGTTTCTTTATTGTTTTTTTAATCAATACTGCATCCCAATGTGAATTAAAATTTTACTACATTGCATTAAAAAACCTTATAATTGCTATTAAAAGGAGCAAAATGAAGGCAGATTATGCAACAGCCTCCTCAAAGCCTTCCTGCTGTCGTTGTGAAGCGGCCGCCAGCTGCAAGCAGGAGTTTTAGGAAGAGAAGCCGAGGAGACAAAATAAGAATTGGTATTCAGAGTCACGTTTTGTTCTTGTCTGCGTAGCTCTCCCTCATGGACGGGTTTTACAACATTGTTATTAGATTCACCTCATTATGCAGCGGCAGCAGCAATGCCTGTGCAAATATCATGCTTTGATCCACTTGGTGGTGTTAACTCCTCCCTGAAAGCACACCTCAGGAGTCAGCTGTGGAGAAAAGAGATGAACCCCAGCACAAGGACATTATTGCATTTTTTTTTTTTCTGAAAATGACTTTGAGGACGTGCACAGATTTAGTGTGAGGACGAAAAAGCATCTTAATCCTAAAAAAGATTATAATGTAAGATTAAAGTACAGAATTAGCCCGGTAACCCGTGAAAACAAAGCGGTTCTGTTGGGTTGAATGACGTGATGTAGAGGTTAAAGGGTGCTGTGCCTTTCCTTCCTTTCTGAGGGCCTGTTCTTCTGATTCGACTCTGACAGAGGCTTTGATGTTTTGCGGAAAGTGTAAATGGGGGCAGAGCTGAATGGAGCTGCTGGACATCCACTGTTTGAGTGACTTTCCTCTTTATTTCCAAGCAGCAGTAGCTAAGCAGAGCCTCATCCGTGGATGAAGCATCTGATCTGTGCCCTCTAACACTGTACGCCTTTTAGACTTATTATCCTCTTCTTACTGGAAAAACAGAGCGAGATCTACTTGAAAAAAAAATAAGGAAATCGTTTTTTTATGTCAGTAATGCTTAATCTAATTAGCCTCTAATAAAGATTTATTTTTTCCTGAATAGCTGCTGTGTTTTGTTCAGCTGACAGAAGACTGGTGCTGAGAGATTAACAAAAATGTTCAGTTTTGAAATGCCCCCATGGAGACCAAAGGAAAGGGTTTTTTTCAGACTTGCATCTCAAATAAACCTCCTATGGATTCATAAGTTCACATAATAGTGGAGAGGAGGAAGGGGAGAGAAAAGGGGGAGTAGTGAGTGCCCAAAAGAAGGGAGCGTTTTATTTAGATGCTGATTTGGTTCTCACTGGTAAGAGCAGGAACGCAGAGGAATGCATTGAAAGGAGCAGCTCCCCATTCAGACGCCATAAAGCGTCCATCGTATACGAGCTGAAAAGGAGTTTCCTCTGTGGGAAAAGAGAGACCCTCCCAATCCTCCTTGTGAAAAGATAGCTACTGTCCAGAAGGCTTTAGGCAGGAGTGCATTGTGGGTTGAGGCTGCCTCTTACCTGAACAAGAAAGGCAGCGAATGCCCTCTTTGTGGGTGTTTACACCAAGCCCTGCTCTGCTTTCCCACTGGAGCAAAAAGGATAACAGCAGCGGATGAGAATACCAAAACATGTTGTTGCCAGATTATAATCGAGCCATTCATAGGAGGGCATGGTTGATGTATTATCATCATTTGAAGATATCTTCTCTTTGATCCTGCGCTAAGGACAATGTGAAGCATGAGGACTCTTCCATCGCTGATAATATCTCAAAAACTATATAAACAGGCAGAGAAAGCACCAAAAAAGTGTTAAATATGCGGAATGTTGTTCACAGACTTTAGCGAAACTAATTTGAATCTCATTACAGAAATATTTTTTTTCCTTACAGTTATTCTGTAATTTAGAGAGTGCTTAAAGAAACAGAGGAAAATAAAGGTTTAAAAAAAGCGTTAGTAGTGGTTTCTCTTGCGGATGGTAAAAAATAAAAATAAAAAAATCTGGTGTGGACGTGCACACAAGAAAGTATCTGGTGGGCACAGATATGTATCTGGTGAGCATAAAAAAGTATCCAGTGTGCATGAGAATGTATCGAGTGAGCACAAAAAAAAGTATTTGGTGTGCACAACAGTGTATATGTGAGCACAAGAAAGTATCTTGTGCACATACGAATGAATCTGGTGAGTGCAAAAAAAAGTATTGTGTGCACAAGAATGTATCTGGTGAGCATTAGAAAGTATCCAGTGTGCTCGAGAAGATATCTGGTGTGCACAAGAATGTATCTGTGAGCACAAAATAGTATCTGGTGCGCAGGAGAGGATATCTAGTGTGCACAAGAATGTATCTAGTGAGCACGAAAAAGTATCCAGTGTGGTTGAGAAGGTATCTGGTGTGCACAATAATGTATCTGGTGAGCACAAGAAAGTATCTGGTGAGTACAAGAATGAATCTGGTGAGCTCAAGAATGTATCTGGTGAGCACAATATAGTATCTGGTGAGCATGAGAACAAATCTGGTGAGCTCAAGAAAGTATCTGGTGAGCTTAATAATGTATCTGGTGTGCTCAATAATGTATCTGGTGAGCATGAGAACAAATCTGGTGAGCTCAAGAAAGTATCTGGTGAGCTCAAGAAAGTATCTGGTGAGCTCAATAATGTATCTGGTGTGCACAATAATGTATCTGGTGTGCACAAGAAATTATTTGGTGCCCACATGAGTGTATCAGGTGAGCACTAGAAAGTTTGTGGTGTGCATGAGAAAGTATCTGGTGAGCTCAAGAAAGTATCTGGTGTGCATGAGAAACAAACTGGTGTGCATGAAAAAAAAAAAACGGTTCCCCCAAGAAAGTATCTTGTACGCATGAAAAATAAACTGGTGGGCACAAGAAAGTATCTGGTGTGCACATTGACTGTATATAGAGATGGACAGAGTGGAGTGTGACATAATTTATGGAAAGTCCAGCATGATGAAGCCAATTTTTTGGCAATACGGCCGTCAACATTTGGAGCAAGTTGACAGTGATTGGTCCGAGTCAGTCTGAGTCAATATTTCTAGGGCAACTCTTGTCACCAATCACGAGTAAGCTTGTTTGTATCTCGTGAAACAAACTGGTGTGCATTAGAAACTAAATGGTTCACAACAAAAACAAATTGGTGAGCTTGAGAAAGTATCTGGTATGCACAGAAACAAACAGGTGCACATGAAAAACTACGTGGTTGTTTGCGCACAGGAGATCTTTTCAGAGTCAGTTAACTAAAAATGACATCACGTGAGCTTATTGAGTTACATTCAGACCCTCCTAAAAAGGTATTGCAACCTTGCTTTGTCGGCATCACCATTATGGTATTTCTGAACAGCTCCTAAAGCGACTTCTAAAGTCATGTGGTTGGTTTTGGTGCAAGGAGATTCACAAGTATTGTTCTATTGGCACATTCGTTTCTTTCTCGTACGCACAAGATACCAATACTAATTTTTCTTTTTACTTCTACCCCCTTCTAGGGGTTCTGTAGTAGTTGTCATGAGTGAGAAAGATTTTGTAATTCCTAGTTGCACAAACTGTGTGTGTTTGCCTGTTAAGTCAAAGAAAAAGCAAATTCAGTGTTTTACATAAGAATAAAGCACCTTGACAACAAGCTTGTGAATGCAGAGAAGTAATCCTGTTGACCAGCTGAAGAGTAATGACAGTGTATTGGCAGCTCCATTGAGAATTAGTTTCCAGGGTGATGTTAGTATTTGTGGTGGGCTGTTCACGTCAGTCACATTAGCAATGTCCTTCACATAAAAGCTCTGAAAAGCCACGTCTGAACTGCTCCTCGGTCTGGGAAATGGCTTTGTAGGAATGCAAAGGTCAGAGCTTTTCTTTCTCTCAAACACTTTTCTTGTCCAGTGTGTTTTTACCATGAAAAGTTCTATATTTTTTCCTTTTTTTAATTTACCATCTGGACATTAAGAACTCCTTTTTGTAGGGTTTACATAAAGAATTAGGCTTTAAGTGGTTTTGAATATAACATGTTGATTGCTGCTTGTGAACAGCTTCAATCAAGAAGCTTATTCTTTATTTTAGAACGATGAAAAAATCTGTTTTAACAGGTTCTGATGTTTGTGAGGTATTACACCAAAAACACCTCATTTTATCTCACACTTGCTTCACTGATTTGATTTGATAAAATCACAATTTGGATACAAAAATCATAAATACTGGTTCAAGGAAAGTATGCTAACAGAGTTGGAAACATTTGGTTTTTACTGACAGACGACAAAATGACTCAAAAAACAATCATTAAAGTATTAAAAGTCTCCTGCTGGAGTGCTGCTAATTATTTCAGTGCTCACAGCATTGCTTGGCAGGAGTTTCCTAAAGGCAACAAAAGGCCTCAGGATGTTCTTGGACCTGTAATTGGGCTCTCATTGAGACTTCTGGCTTTGCTTTCACAGAAAGAAAGCTCGTTACCTTCAGTCGTGACCTCGGTTTGAAACAGGGCAGAGGTTTGGATGCCAAAGCGTTGCAACTGATTTCCTCTTGATATCAGAGCTCATTTAGATTCCAGGGCAGCTGGATTTCGACGCTTCTCCGATAAATTTATGTAACCTTAGATCAAGGGGATTGGCTTCACCTTATTCAAGACTGCAGGTGGGCCGACACCGATCTCAGTTGTTGTTGTTATCACCCTGGACAGGTTTCTGATCCACCTCGGGGTGAAACTGAACTTATTTTTGCTAGTTTTTTCGGTGGGCTCCTGTTTTTTTTAACTTCCATCACAGCCTAGTTGGACAGATTAGCGACTGGCTTGTCTAGATATGTAGTTGATTGTCGATTTTCAGTTCTTTCAATCTATTTATTCATGATTTATGAAACTTTTCTGCATAAATTTCGTCAGTTTTGGCCAGTAAAGTTACATTTTTTTCTTGTCTGTACTTCACCAGCTTAGATCAGCCACGTTACAACACAGTAAAAGGAAAACATACCATTAATCTTTCAGGATTAGAGAAAGAGTTGTGTTGTCACAGATTTACAATCATGATTCAAACCCTGTCGGTTGTAGTTCGGGTCAGTGCGGGTTAAAGGAAGGAAACAAAAGTTGATGAAATGTGTCAAAAGTTGTGTTTTAGTTTCATCTTGTGTTTTCTTTGTGGTGTTTGTATGCGCTGACGAGCCTGCGCTGACATACGTCTCGTCTGTTGAGGTGAAACACCAGTGAGGGAGCATAAAAGATGGCCCAAAAACAATACCTGTCAGCAGCCTTGCTGGGAGGCTACGGAGCGCGCTCAGACCTCCCACATTTGTTTTGGGTGGTCAAGTCGTTAGCATGGAATGTCGGGGCTGTTTTTGCACTGTGACATGTATGTGACACCGACAGGTGTTCAGAAGGTTTTTAGTAACATGCTATTAGCTCCTCACCCTGGACCTTCATGGGTTTAAATATGCGTCCAAAACCTGCCACACCGACATAATCCTGTTGAGTTTGTTAGAATTCTCGTATTATTCTGTTTTTATTTTTGGAGGATTTAAATACTTTTTTAAAATAATGTTTTTATGTAAAATATCCCAAATTTAGGTTAATGTGGTAACACCTTAGTGTAACTATAACTAACAATAAAGCAGTTATTAAATGCAACACAATATAAATGTAATGTTTCATGCTACTGAAAAATCACAAATTCCTTTTTGTTCCATTGTTTTCAAATTGATGTCCTCTACACCCTTTTACCTCCCAGTCTTGAACTGCTCTAATTTTCTTGCGTCGATATGTTTCTAACATTTCCTCTAGTCTTCATGAATATCTTTAGATTCTAGCAGACGGATGCTGGAAGCGTCCTGTACTCTGTAGCACCACAGCGCTCACAAAGGGTGGGAAGGATTTGGGTGGAGAGGTTAGAATGGAGAAGGGCGAATTCACGCCGGGCCCGTTTGCTCAAGACCAGCGTGATGCTTTTGGTAGATGTGTGAAAACTCACAGGAAGTCCTGTTGACTTGAAAATGAGGAACTCAGCTTGCTTCGATGAATCCTGGTACGGCTTACCAAGCGTGAATGCAGACAGACAACGCATTCAGCCAATGTGCAGAGATAGTAGAAGACGTCTTGTTTGCTCAACGCTACCTCCAGAAGGAACAGATTTTATATGCAAAGCAGAACTTTGGTAAAAAGTTTGATCTTTTATGAGTTAAAAGCATATTATCTTATGCTGCACAACATTGGTTACTCGCTGCCCAGAGCTGCACTGAGATGATCCTATTCAGCACAGTGTCTTTTATTTTGAAAATAAGCTAAAAAAAAACACACACACACTTTGAGAGATGTTAGGTTCTTTTTATATTTTTGCCTTTGTTCGTGCCAAAAAATAGACATGATTCTTAGTACTTATTATTCAAAAACAGAAGGTCATGAATGCAAATTTCTTAAAGGCTAAAGTAAGATTATGCTGCTCCTTCTAGGTTTTGATCAGTAGTTGTGCTGTGTATAAGAACAAATATGTATGATAAAGAGTAATTATAAAGGCATCATTTATGTGTGGCAATGAACAAATATGGATATGTATCTGTTTTACTCTTAATTCTTTTAATTCTTTGGTTTTCCAGTCAAATCATGACTAATCATCTTACGTTTATATATCTATGTATAGATGTATATGTTATTTGTTTGTCTTCTTTAGTATTTTTTTTTTGATTGCTTAAAATAAAAGTCCAAATCCCAAAAATAGAGGTGACTTTGACTGTCTTGTACAGGAAATCAGTGTTGTTATATCTAAAAAAAACAATTATGTCATTATGCAGATGATCCCTTACTAGTGTGCAGCATTCAAACAAACCAAAGCCAAAGAAGACCAGACATTTATTGACATTTCCCACCCAATCAAACCAAATTGGACGATGTTGCTGAAAGTCTAAAACCTACCGCCTGCATTTAGCCCACATTGGACATGGATTGTTAAGTTTCTTTCCCTCAGTAAGGAGATACAATCAGAACACAAGCAGGCAGTTTGTGTGGACCCCACATCCCTTTAAAGATCTGCAAAATCAACAGTTGAAGTGGAATGTGTGTATTATGATATAAGATTTGCAGTTAGTCCCCTTTTTTTATTTGAATCCACCTTTAAAGCACTTATTTATACTGTACTATAGAGTTCCATATCAGTTTCATCAGAAAGCAAAACAAATCCTTGCTCTTACTTTTTAATGCATATAATACTGTCTTTACATTATACTAAAGTCAGAACAATGGTCAGCTCTTGGCTCAAAATCCGTCATGACAACCTGCTTTGTTCTGGTTCAACAGCCCAGATGAGATTACAAAGCAAAGTGGGGAAAAAAGTACAAATATCTAATCAACCTGCAAATTGACACCTTTGGAGATTGTTTGTTTAACACAGGAGAGTGTCACATATCTGAGGCATGGAAAGTCCTGAGGCTTTTTTTTCTTTTGGCCTGTGCGAGTTTCTAGAGTTGATGGATGTTAACAAAAGCGGGTGACGAAATGGAAGCGCGGAGACGCTGGCCTCAGGTGTGAACAGGTGTGTGGGTTCACTGCCACACTGGAATGGGAGCAACTCCAGGTGCACAGCTGTGGGGTGTGGCTTGATACACACACACCCCCATATATATGTGTGTGTCTATATATATATATATATATAAAGACACACATATATACATACATACATATATATATATATATAT
>NC_050517.1:19838403-19847099 GCF_002922805.2 Oryzias melastigma
ATATATATATATATATATATAGAGAGACACACATATATACATACATACATACATACATACATACATACATACATATATATATATATATATGTGTGTGTGTATACATATATATATATATATATATGTATATATGTACATATGCATATATATATATATATATATATGTGTGTGTGTGTGTATACACATATGTACATACATATATATGTATATATATGTACATATGCATATATATATATATATATATGTGTGTGTATGCACATATACACACATATATATATATATATGTGTGTGTGTGTATACACATATATATGTATGTACCACTCCTCCAATCCATCGGGAGGATAAACCGATATTTCTTCACATAGGTGCACTCTGAAGCACAGACGTTTACATTTAAATGTAAGTAATGACGTTTTGTTATAGTATGACCTTTTTAAAGTTATGAAACCGCTGTTATGTATATTAAAGAGCCGGAAGCTCCGTGCTAACACTAGCGGACCAGCAGTTTTTGGTGACATCATCGAACGAAAGTGATGTCTGAAATATGAGACACTATTTTCTCATAACTCTCCGTTTGGAGGGCCAAATAAAGGGGAAGGGAGAAGGTAAGAATTTGATTGGGCCATAGATAGATACAGATATAAATATAAATACATGCTCCTGGTGTGTGTTAAAATAAAAAGTCCCTGGCAAGGGTAAGAGGTGGCCCAGGTGGGGTTTCAGTTCAGACTTAATCCTGCACTGCCATAACTCTAAACAGGAGCTCAGAAAAATGAAAAGGGTCTATGTTTGGAGTTGAAGGTCAGAGGTCAAAGGGAAACAGAAGGGAAATCAAAGGGTTTTTTTTGTATGTTTTACCCAAGTGTTGACAATGCATGTGTGTTTCTATGTGTGTAGGTGTGAGTGATCTGTGTGTGCTTAAGAAACTCAAGGGCCTATGCAAACAGAATGACAAAGAGTGACGTTGTTGAGGTTACTTGTCTGGGAGGTAAATGTGTGGTAGTCTGGTTTCCCGGGAAACAATTGTCCTTATCAATCCGCGATTAAACAGCTTTTGTAATCTGCAATCCTGCTGTAACACATCCTGGTGAAGTTGTGTGAAAGGAACGTGTGTGAATCCAGCCTGTCTAAGCTGCGCGCAGCATCAATCTTCGACTCAGAACAAATTAGGTATGAGAAAAGCTCTCTGACTTCGGGGCATATGTGTGTCTTTTCCATCAAAAAGCTTTGTTTGGCTTGTTATTTTCAAAAGGAGACGTTGCTCTACCATCCTCCACGAGGTGTATACGTGACAGATTACATATCCTGATTTGAAGCTTGACATTCAGTGCTTTTAAAATCCTATTTTTTCCAGGTACAATGTTATCCAGATGAGCATCGTAACCTCCCCCTGTGTTTGCTGTATAATGTATTCCACAGGCAATTCTTTATTTTCAGGTCTATGAATGTTAACAACTTTTTCCTCCTCCTGCAGAATCACTTAGTTTTTTTTTTTTTGTATTTCTGCACTCCTGGATATTTCTATTCTACCAGCTTTCGGAAGTCTAGTCGGCAAACATGCAGTGGAAAAAAAAACAGGGCTAAGACGGGATTGGTGCAAATCAAATTCCTTCAGTCAAGCCTTATTACCGCTAACGTTATGGTCCGGTATGGACCGAGTGCATGCGTGGTATAAACCGATAGCGTGTCACTGCGTCATTGTTGAAAAGCAAAAGCAATGGAGGTCATCCAGCAGCTCGTCTTTTTCTTGCTTTACTTCTGGTACATCGTGTAAGACATGAATATAATGATGTTTGAAAAAAGATTGTTGGCGGCTAAGATGAATACCGCCGTTGGAAACGTTAGCTTAAATGGGGGTTGTATTAGCATTTTACTAATGTCGTCATCATTACAGCGGCTCCGCCCCAACTGTTACGTTCCACTTTACAATGGACCTATGACCAATGGGGGCCCCCCTAGAGGTACGGTTCACTCCTGTTTAATGGGTCCATTTTACAATGGAAATGCTCAAAATACTGCACCGTACCGCTCAGTGGAAAGAAGGCTTTAGACCAGGGGTCATAAACCGGAGGCTCCTGGCCACATGTGGCTCTTTTATTCCTTCATTTTGGGTATTGGCTAATAGGTTGAATAAATATGAAATAGTTAGTTAAACATATTTTCTAATTTGCTGCACAATAACATTGTCATAGCAATAGAAGATGCCATGTTTGATTTTGTTTTGTTGAATTTTTATTTAAAGTTTATCTAAATACACAGGGTGTACTTTATTTTGAAAGGCTGCTGTTAAAAGTAAAAAGGTAAAAGTTGTTATATATAGAAAAATATGAAGCTTTTATAAATATTTTGTATATATTTGAAAAGCTCTATTTCATAAATGAATGTGTTTGTGGCCACATAAATATGTATAAAATGTATTTTTCTATAAGGTTAAGTGAGACTTGGCGGCTCTCACTGGGTTTTGGTTAGAGAGAAACTGGACCAAATGGCTCTTTCAGTGTTAACAGTTGCAGACCCCTCCTTTAGAATGATCCCAAACCTGAGAATACGATGAGCTGAAATGTGACAGATGCCATTGACTGAAGCCAAAGTTTAGAAAAAGGGTCAGAAGTCTAAGTTTCATACAATTCAGTTGCCATGATTGTCCCCTTTTTAATAACAAATGAGCCAAAACTAAGTCAGAAGATGCCAGAAGTATTAATCAAAATTCATTAGTCATCTGGAACTAATTACCAGTGACTCCAGGGTTGATTAAAAGAAATCACTAAGCAGCAGCTCACACCATTATGCTAATGAAAACTCATTTGGAGAGACAGAGAGGGGCAGGGCCAAGTATTGGGACGACTTTGCCATGAAGCTTTAGGCAGCAAATGGCTTCTTGGACAGCGTGTCATTACAGGGCTGGAGGAGAAGGAAGCCTTGTGGAAATGATGATGATAATGATGATGGCAGAATTTTAATCAAGCGCATCTTGTCATCTCTCACAGGCTTATTCAAACAATGACTTTTTTCTCATTTCTTCTGCCTGTCATTAATGTGTTTTACCCTTCCCCGCCCTGCGGTACCAACCCCCAATAATCTCTCCGGTTAGTGAAGATAAGACTTGTTCACTGTAATTCAATAACAGCAGATTTTATTATCCAATCAGAAAGCCTTAGATGAACAACACAATAACCTTCTAATAGCCTGATATAAGTCATTTATACTAATAAAGATAGCAAAAGAGGTTTTCCTGCCTTCAAACATGAAGACACCTGTTTATAAAACTTAATTATTTAATTTTGATTAAACCAAACACCATCTTTTCTGATTTTTTTCTGCCTTTAAAATGCAACTGATTGTCATGTCTGGAGGAGTGATTGGCGGAAGGGGTTAAACAGGTAGGTGAGAAACCTGTAAATAACCCACGCCGTGTCCGTTTGACTGACCATAATTCATGTTGACATATTTTAGTGGGCCGGCAAGGTGATTTATTTTCCACAGGAAGTCTGAAAGAGTTTTCAGTTATGTCCACATCTGCTGGAACTTAACATGGATTTGTGACGCTCCGTAGCTTATCCACGCTTTTCTGTTGTTTCCGTTTTGAATCTTGTTTGTGTTTTCCTGTTTTATTTTGTAGGTTTTTTTGTTTATTTTGTAGGGATTTCTTCCCTACAAAAGTTAAAGTTATAAAGCTTTGCATTTGTATTATAACTCATTTATCTTCCACAACGTCTGAATCTTTGACTGTATATATATGAACTGAATAACCCCTCCCTCCTCACACTTCAAACTGGCTGGTCGTAGAAAGCCAAAATCCCATAGACTTCTATTGAGAAATAAACAGCTATTACTCAGTCATTATATTTGCTAGATTCTTGCTCTGGTGCCTTTTTTATAGCATGTTTTTGCTAATCCTAACTTTTTTCTTCATTGCAAGTTATTCCCTTTAAAAACTGGCCAGTCGGATACCTCAATAAAAGCATGTGTTGTTCGCTGGCCCCCACCATAAACATTTGATTTACAGATTCTCCTGAGTCCGCTTTCAGTGGAAGGGGTGTGGCTTTCCAACAAGCTCACTCCTGATTTGCTAGAGTGGTGGTAGTAGAAATGCTAACTCCGACCGATTTTGACAAATCACTGTTTACTAACATCATCTCGTTCCAACATGCCGTCGTCCATATTGTGCAAAAATGGCAACTGAATTGACTTAATTTGGTTGGAACTGGAAGTAAGGCATTTTCAATGGGTGACATCACACTCAAAATGCACAGTTCTCTTTTATACAGTCATTAGCTTGAATCCAACCACAAGGTACTAATTGCTCCCATTGACTCTCATTTTACAAAGTCTGTTTTTCCCCATACAATAAATGCATGTAAAGTCTAATTTTACAAAAATTATAAGTGACATTTATTGCTTATTTTTCTTTGTATTACGATTGTATAAGTGTGTAGTGGAGGGAAGTGGTTACTTGGATTGTATCAAACCTCAAACTTGTTATATATTGTTATACTTGTGGGTCTTCTTGATGGATAGACCTACTGGTGGAATCAACACAACTCTTTACTTTGCATAGCCCAATTGGGCATTTTAAGCACATTGTTGAGGTGGGCGGAGTCATTCCAAACCCACACCCCTGTCCTTATGGCTTCATTACAGCCGTTCACAATCCTATAGATGAGGACGGTTATCAACCCGATGGAAACAGTGGCAGAGGGAGAACAATTTAAAGGGTGGGGGAGGGGGTAGAAGACTTTGAAAGGGTGGCAAATGAAAACAGCAGAGTGGGAGGTCTTTACTAACAAAAGGATTAGGAAAATATGTATTTTGAACAGATTTGTCATTGTAATCAATAACGAAACAGCAGTTCTGTTAGCGGAGGTGCTATTTCTAATATTTAATGAAGCTTGTGTTGATGATTTATTCATGTTTGTCAATAGTGATACCAATTTAGACTTAAAAATTAGGGGGGCTAGTGGGAGGAAGTACCCGCTGTAGCTCCGCCCCTGAGTGGAAATATGTCTGGTCCCTGCAATGAACCCTTTTGGAATGTATGCAATTTATTAAATGCCATGAAAATGGTCAGCTTTTAAGTTTTGTTCTTTTAGTTAAAAAAAAAGGTGTATTTATTTGACCTTCAACAAGAAACCCTGTGTCAGACCATTTGATGCTTTTGATATCTGACAAGAAATAGTCTGGAGTTACAGATGTTTACCCTCCCGAGGTCCAGCAGATCCACCGTGAGGCTCCTGAGCACCTCTTAAAGCCAACTTCTTTCAGGTATCTCACAAACATCTCCAGCTTTTGATCTCGGTTCATTGTGCGGAGGATACTTTCATCCTTTACATCTGCGACCACTTGACCATTCAAATAAAAACCCCTTGGCAGTTCAGTGATCTTTCTCAGCTGCTGGCGTGCCCTCAGGCCAAGGAAGGCTCGCTGTGCGCTCCAGCTGCAGGCTTTGGTGTGGTCATGGGGCCCAAGTGAAGGGCACTATTGTCCATTCATGGGGTTAACTGTGTGAAAGGTCAGATGAGGGAGAGTCAGAGCAGGAGCCTGGCAGGAAATGAAGTTGTAGAGGCAGTTTTGGCGATAGAGCCTGAGAAGACTAATCTAAATAAAAGTTATTTTTTCCCCTTTTAATTCACATGAGAAATAAAAAGCTAGGAATGCCGATCAAAACGTGGCTCTAAAGAGCTTATAAAAGAAGTCTTTACTTCACACTAAGTTAGGAAGCTCAGTCAGTCCAGCATGAGGAACGGCTCTTAACCAAAGCCACCTCTTGGAATCCAGAAAAACGGCAGAACAAATTGGGGAACAAATAGTCCCACCAGGTCATTCACATTATCCTCAGGAGGTGGGCTGCCTGCGCTCAGGCATGAATGCTTCCCTGAAAGAGGAATTTCTTGCATAAATCTTTGTAAGAACACGGTGAACGTCTTTGCTTTTATGCAGCTTATATATACGACTTTACAAAATCAAAGGGCCAAAATATTCCAGATTAAGCTGCCTCATTGGAAGCAAATAAATAATGTGAGGCGACAAGTTAAATTAAATGTTCAACCGCAAAAAAACATGCAAATGTAATCAATTTATTACAGTGAATTTTATGTGATGCAACAATTCTCAGTATAAAACCGAACTGAATTGTGGAGAAAGTGAATCGTTGCATCCGTACAGCAAATGTTTACACGTGTCAAAAGTGTGCTCTAAATGTATTATCTTTAATAATGTTTTGTTACATTACGCCAGGCTTTGAAAAAGACAATCTTATTTTTCCATATAAATGTCATGGTAGCAGTCTACAAATCATGACTGGATCACGACATTTTACTGCCATAAAGTGCAGCGAAAATATGGCAGCAGTTTAAGCAGAAGGCGGACAAAAACAGTTTGATAAGTTTGAAAGATATTCACAATTTTGAACTTCGGGGCTCAAAAACTATTTTATTAATCGGTTTAAACTGACTTCAAGTGTCTCTATTGATTTAACACAAGCAACGACCTGCAAAGACATTTTAAAGAAAAAACGGAGTTTATATTTTTGTTTCTTTTTCATAAGAATGGTGCTCTTTGTACTTCTGTTAAGGAGATGGTGGCAAAGTACAAGCTCTGGGAAAAGATGAACAAAAAAATAAATCAATAAAATCAACCAAAAAAATAGCTGGTTACATTGATATGAACCAAATTGTTGAAAAAGTAAATCATTTCAGTGTATATCCCTTAGATTTAAAACATCAAAAAATCATTTTTTAAATGTTTTTTTTTAAAATATGCTACATTTTTATACAGTGTTACTTTAAATTTTCCGAATTGTTTAATTTTTTGGTTGTTTTAATTGATAAAATAACACTGTTTGTAAAAATACTAATGAATATAATGCTTTTTGTGAGTATATTTACATTTTGGCCTCATGTCATTACAATATTT
This sequence comes from Oryzias melastigma, assembly GCF_002922805.2. Taxonomy (NCBI): domain Eukaryota; kingdom Metazoa; phylum Chordata; class Actinopteri; order Beloniformes; family Adrianichthyidae; genus Oryzias; species Oryzias melastigma. The sequence continues at coordinate 19,845,316 of NC_050517.1, forward strand.
AAGAAAAATTAGTAAGAAATCAGAAATAATCATCAAAATTTGAATATAAATGTAGTTTTCATGTTTGCAGACTAAACGAACAAAGTTTGCCTCCCATACCTGCTAAATTCCTCCTCTGTGCAGAAAAGCCCCAAGACAAGCTTAACCCTAAAGACACATTGGACTTTCATGAGGGAATAGGAACAGGAGAATTTTTTACCTCAGGAACTCCGGCTCCTCGTTTCTACACATCATACGCTCCGCAGCCAATTATTTTGTACGAGCTAAATAAAAGGGATAAAGCCTCAGTGAGAGGAAAAAAACACAGAAGAAGCTTTAGGGAATTTTTCAAAACCCCTATGAAGCTGAAGCTGGAAAAAAGACACAATGAAGACGCTTTTTTTCCCACTGCAGAGACTATTTTATTGTGGTGCTGAGCAATAATACAGTCATATGAAGAAAATAAATAGTTTATGGATCTGTTTGAAAACATGGTCACTCGGAATTAAATGAATTTAAGACTTCTACGCTAATATTCTGGTCAAAAGTGAAGAAAAAATGTGTTTAATAATGTAAAAAATGAGACAAGAGGATGAACCACATTTCTTTAGGTGCAGCAGGAGGAATGGATGGCATCATTTCTGACTGTTGAGGGTCTACGGGCCAATGACTGACCTTTCCTCACACTCAACAAGCACTTGATAATAAGGGGTAATTATAAGGGCCTCTTGGCTACCAATAACTTAATCCTGTTGTGGGAGTGGGAGCCAAATGCAATTACAGGTCTCGGTCAGCTTCTAGTGGAACTAAGCCAAAGAGCTGACTGCGGCAGTCCACACATCCAACTTTAGCTCGGTTCAGGTGGAAATACATCCTCTATGAGCTAAAACGGAGACACACCTGTTTCTCAAGCTCCTGCCATTTCAGGACGATCACATTTGCTGAACTGTGTCCAAAAAGTACATGCAGTAAACGGTGTTAAAGATTGATCTCCATTAAATGTTGAAATCATCTTCTTTTAGAAACATTATCATCAAATAAGACTTATTTTAAACTGACTGAAGGATTTCTAAGTCAAGGCAAAACCAGAAACAACATCAAAGTTTTTTAAACAGATTGCTTTTTGCTATTTGTGGACTTTAAAGACTAAAAAAATCAAATATGTTTTTAAAACACTTGTTTGTAAAATGATGAACTGGGATTTGGGGAAACAAATTACAGAAGAGGGTTTACAAGCTAATAAATCAACATGAATAAATTAAAGATTTGTTTTTGAATTTGCAGCAACTATTGAACAAATTCATAATTGCTTTTTTGTTTTTTTATTCTACTGCATGGTGGTGTAGTGGTTTGCACTTTTGCCTTCCATCGAGAAGGCCCTGGTTTGAATCCATGGATTTTCTCTGGGCACTCCAACTTCCTCTCACTGTCCTAAACTAAGCTTGACAGATTCATTAGTAACTTTGAATTACCACTTCTATGTGAATGCAAGTGTGTGGTTGTTTGTCTCTGTATAAACCCTGCAATGGACTGGTAAACCTTGTCCACTCTCTACAGTATAGGCTCCAGCATCCCTGTGATCCTGAACGATAATGAAGGAATATTAAAAATGGATAGAATTCTGATGCTGGAAAATCTTAAACTGTCACAAGCCAAACAGGTCACAGGAGGGTGGAGCAAGATCACATGTTTCATATGTCACACTAATCAATTAGTATTGAACATGTAGATGCTCAGAAAGGATGGGAGAGTCATTTATTGTTCTCAAATTGTATTTATCCAAGGCTGTAGTGAAAGCACTTTAG
>NC_050517.1:19847991-19852169 GCF_002922805.2 Oryzias melastigma
CCACTTCTATGTGAATGCAAGTGTGTGGTTGTCTGTCTCTGTATAAACCCTGCAATGGACTGGTAAACCTTGTCCACTCTCTACTCTCTAATATTAAAAATGGATAGATAGAATTCTGATGCTGGAAAATCTCAAACTGTCACAAGCCAAACAGGTCACAGGAGGGTGGAGCAAGATCAGAGGTTTCGGTTGTCACACTAATCAATTAGTTTTGAACATGTAGATGCTCAGAAAGGATGGGAGAGTCATTTATTGTTCTCAAATTGTATTTATCCAAGGCTGTAGTGAAAGCACTTTAGCAATCTGTATTAATCTGGTTTCTAATCTAAAGGTGGATTTGAAACCAGTGTGTTTTATCTAGCTTGCCCTATTAAATGGCCCATTTGGTTTTAAATTAAAAGTAAAACGTTTGCTTTTAGAACCTGCCTTGTTTCTCTGCATGGAGCTGTAAGCCAATGAAAACACAGTCAGTACAAAAGAGAGGCTTGTTTGTTGTGTTACCAGGAGCACTTTTATATAGAATAAAGATGCTTTAGAGGTGGAACACAGAGGTCTATAAAGGGTTAGAGAGATGGAAAAGGCTGTGTTGATGCATACAGTATTTCCTCCCTTATTTGTGGGGGTTAGGGACCAGAGACCTCCGCTAATGCGTCAATTCAAAACCACGAATAAGCGATGGAACTTTGTATCTCTTCTTTAGGATGCAATACACAATTGAACAAGTTTTCTTTTTCTTTTTTTTACAAACTTTGAAGGCTTAGAAATGCATTGTTTCACTTTAATTCATTCATTAACATCAGTGCTCTTGTCTTTTGACAATACAATGGTTGTTCAATGAGTAGAAATAGTGGAACAAACCTTTTTGATAAATTGAGGAAATAAGCATTATGTAGAAATGGTTTAATATCGGAGTAGATGCTGCTCAAATATTACAAAAAGGCTGTTTTCTTATTGTCCCACTCCAATCATTTTGTCATCTATTTTCAAAAGCGTTTATGGTGGTCTTTAATTTATGCCGTTTTAGCCAAAATCAAAAAACCTGTGTCGTTTATCAAGGACATAATTTCAGCAGAGAGGCATTAGTTCTTAAAAAAATAGTCTCCGAGTTGTGGGCGGGACTGTTGGCTTGGGGCTACCCCTCCCCTCTTCCCTTCTCTGTTGCTGAAAGCTTGTAGCTCACCCAGTGGATGTTTTGCAGATGTTTTCGGCTAATTTGTTATCTACTGAAGTTTTTTGGGGATAATTTAGAATTTAGTTTCTATTTTAGAACCAGGCTGACTTTTCTGAGTAATTTAGTCTATCTAGGAATTTTAGGCCATTTAGGAGTTCAGCTAGTAATTGAGCAATGAGCTAGCTTTTTTCTTTCTTCTTTTTTTTGGTATATATGCCTCTAATGAAACGTATGATGCTAATTTGGAGTTAAGGTAAAATTTTAGCAATATGCTAACATTTTTGGCTGATTTGTTATCTACTTGAGCTTTTAGGCTAATTTATAGTTTAGCTTTTATTTTAGCAACATGCTAACATTTTTGGCTGATTTAATTTACTGAGAAATGTAATGCTAATTTGGAGTTCAGCTAGAAATTAAGCAACGAGCTAGCTTTTACGCTAATTTGGCCTGTACTTAAGGTAAAAGGTAAAAACGTTTTAAAAATTTTTGAGAAATGCTAGTTTATTTTTACATTTTTGCTTTTGTTTGTGCTAAAAATAGACATAATTCATATTTATCACACACAAAAAAAGATGGACATGAAATCCAAATTTCCTAAATGCTAAAGTGAGACTATACGGCTCCTTCTAGGTTTTGACCAGTAGAAAACAAGCCCAAATGGCTCTTTTACTGTTAAAGGTTGCAGACCCCTGCCTTAAGCTAAAGGAGCTGACTGTAAAATATACCTCCTAATGACAGCTAAAGTTTAAGGTAAAGTCCTATTAATTCCAACTCAGCTGTGTGAGTGTGTGCTGTTTGTTTTGGTGCATTTGACCCGCTCCTAATGAAGGGGGAAGCTGCGTGTACCGCCGAGATCGGGAAAACATTGACTAGATAGATAAATGAGCCTGAAGAAAGTCTGCTTTCCAAGGGCTGCAATGCTTCTTCATCATTTGCCTCCCACCAGTCCTGCTCCAACGCCTGCTTGGGCCATTTTCACAGCTGAACTTTTTTCCAGAAATACGCCTAACAGGCCTGGACTAGCAACAGCAAACCCTGTCAGGCTAGATTTAAACTAATTCCAACATCGGTCTTAACACAGTGTATTAAATGCAGCCTTGACTCAACAACATAATTTATTTAACACAACATTGATTTTGCTTCACAGCATAATCACTTGATGGATTTCTTTGGCATTCCACCTGGACTGGCCTGAAATAATCACAGCTAAAGCCCACAGAGCTGAGCCCCTCTGGTGTGTCTGAAATGCAGCAGATTGATGTTCACAAGGCAGTTACACAATATTTCTTGTGCGTTAATAGACGCCTCTTTTCCCTGAGTGGCACGGGAACTCCGTCGTTTTATCAAACAGTTATGAGCCGTTCATACACAGGAGTGTTAGCAAATGACAGCATTTGTATCACATTAATTCAGACATCCATAACTGTCCTATTTTTATTGTTTTTTTTAATGTTTTCCTTTGGTATTTGGGTGTGTCAGTAGAAATAAAGCCAAAGTATTCAATGTCAATCAAACTGATAATGTGCGACCTGGATTCAACACCTCACCTCACCAAATCGATGCATCCACCCACAATTCATTTAATCGCTTTAATGTGTGACTTTAAATGAAACACCAAAAAAAAAGGGATTCAGTCATTTTGGAGCAGGCGAAAGCCTCTGGGGATGGACAGACCCAGCCCTGAAAGAGGAGCAGGATGGCATAGAAAGAAGGTGAGTTCTGCTTCTGTTGGTGCTTTTAGACAGGTTTGGTTAATCGGATGCCAACATGGCTGTACCTACTCCCATCCACATACCAGTTTTAATCAGACACGTATTTGTTCATTCATCTATTGCAATTTGAGCTATCTTAAAAGAGGCGATACTTTGACTATAGCCCAAAGGAAAATTCATTTTGAACAGTCGCTCATTGTCATTTTTAACACATCTAACCGCCGTTTTTTTTCTGCGCTACTAACACATTCACAGAAAGATTGTTAGGTCTATGATAGATTGTGTCCTTAAATTGTCTTTACAAATGCAAGAGTTAATAGAAAGGGTGTAACGATTGATTGATTTTTATTCCTAAGATCCAGCCAGATTGATCTGTCTGAGGCAAGTTGTAATAAAATCAAATCAACCTATAAAATTAAAAAGTCTTTCAACCTTCAGGGTTGACACTGGTGTTTCATGGGTACTATTTGATGAAGCTTCCAGTTGATGACTGTTTCTCTAACTGGAGACTCTAATGTACTTCTCTTCTTGCTCACTTGTGCAACAAGATTTCACTCTTTTTTTCTACTCTAGTTAGAGCCTGTTTGTGCTGTTCTCTAATGAGAGTAGTACACACCCTTGAAGGAAATCTTCAATTTCTTGGCAATTTCTCTTGTGGAATAGACTTTTTTTTTTTAACAACAATAGTCTGTCGAGTTGCACATGAAAGTTCTGTTTTTCTGGACATTTTGAACATTTAATTAACCCCACAAAAGTGATGTTCCAGATACTCAACAAACTCAAAAAAGGTCAGTTTTTTAGCTTCTCTAACCAACCAAACTGGCTAACACGATTGTACAAGAGCTTTCGATCATCAATTAACCTTTGGACACAATTCACAAACACATTGTGTCATTGGAACACTGAAGTGATAGGTGCTTGAAATGGGCCTCTATTCACCTATGTAGAGGATGTAGCAAAATCCCCATATGTGCAACTACAGCATCAATGTTGTATAGAGTATTTCTGATGAATTTGAAGCTATTTTTTTTATAAGTATGACTTGAATATTAATACATCTCTCATTGTGGGAAGATGGTAAAATCCATTTTATTTAATGATCACAATAAGGACTGCAACTACATACTGATACTAGCAGAAATGTGTCACAGAGTTTCGGTTCGGGACCCATCCCAAATAAAAACTAAGTAGAACACGTCTTATAATTACAAAAAACTGTGAGGCTGGCTGAATATTTAATACAAGCCGGTTCTCGCGAGATCTTCATGTCGTTTTGGTCATGGAGCTGCTCAAAG
>NC_050517.1:19852954-19862580 GCF_002922805.2 Oryzias melastigma
ACATCAGCTGAGTTTAGATGAAAAAAAGAGGTGGAGTGTTGCTCAAAAAGAGCTTCATCTTTTGTGATTCTCCCACAACCTGCTGGTATATCTGTAACGTCACAGCTTTTTTTTCTTCAGAGAAAAGAAATCTACTTTACAGTTAGGGGATAAAAGATTGTCTGGGTGCAATACGCATGAAGGTCATGTCTAGTGTTTTTTTGCCGCAGCATTACTAAGAGAATGAAGACTTTGTCGCTCTGAGTCAAATCAATATTCTTTGACATTTGCAATAAGGCGCAGGGCGACAGGGGTGAGACGGGAGCACAGCTCGCACAAAGGATGAGCCTTAGACAGGGCTGACAGCCCCGGTGTGACCATTAGCTTTGTGAGAGACCCCGTGGTGCTCTCCGAGTGGGAGACCGGCGAGACGCTGCGGGCTTTTTATTTTAAGAGACACGACAGGAGACCCAGATGAATAACCAGAGAACCCAGGATAATGGCGGGCTTTGCCACTGAAGACCTCTGCGGGCATAAAACAAAACAAAGCTTGGTGATACCATTGACCTGAGAGCGAATAAAAGAATATTTGATCAAGCGCTTTCCCCATGATATTAACCAAAGTTTGTACGCAAATTTGTGACAAAAGTAGGACATTAAGTTTTTGTTGAAATGTTTGTACAATAAGTTTTATAAAAACAAACCTTTTCTGGTTAGTATTCATGAAAAATAAAAAATTGTTAATGACTGATTTAATGCTGTAAAAATGTGAGACTGCACAAGAGAACGGCATAAATTATCATATTTTTATAGGAGGGACACTTTATGCATGTCTCCTCTTCAAATTTCTGGTTAAGAGAAAGGTCACTTTCATCAGATTCCCTTACATGATGCAACTGCGTGGTATTTGGAAAATTCTTTGTTCTCCCCAAGACTGATTGCGTCTCAATAAAGAGGACTTTTTCTCCCCCCTCGGTACCTGCTTTGCCTAATTTGAGAAATAGAGCAGCGAAAGTGACGCATGGCTCAGAATATTGATTTTAGCCGAATCCAGGCTTTATCCTTGTTACCATGAGCAACAGATCTGTGTGGCTGCAGAGCCCAGACTTTGCTTTAATGTCTTTAGAAAGGTGCTATAAAATAAGGTGATTTGAGTCATTAAATCAATAAATGATTATGTTTTTCTCCATGTTTTAGCCTCAGTATTGATCATCAGACATGTATATTTTTATCTATACATTTATTGCTTTGTAATCACTCCTACAACCACCTATAATCACTCACATTACACCACAGAAGAAGAGATTCGGTTTAAATAGATGGTTTGTATCACTTTGCACAAGTTAGTTGTTCTTGAATGAATCCAATTCTGTGTGCAGGACTGTTGAGGCTACAATATTTCACTCTCTGCTGTGAAACCCAGGAGATAATCAATACGACATGCCAAACAATAGAACACAATGATTTGAGTTTAATACCCCTGGCTGGAGAAGCACTAATGTTCCTGTTGGGGAAAATCGATCTCCTCCACACCAGAGCGACTCTAACGAAAGCGCAGTGATGAGAAGTGAAAGTAAATCACATCCATACAGCACAGCACAGATTGTGTGACCTCCGCATCACACACACTGTTTGTCTGTGCGTTTATTGTTTCTGTGCTTTGAATAGCTTCAAGTAGTACCGTGAAATTAATTGAAGTTTTTGTACGAAACTTTTCTTTATGAAAATGAAAAGCGGATACTAGAAGAGACTGATCCATTTGACACACTTCTTTGTGCTTAGAGCAAAATAAATTATTGCATAAACTGTTTTACTTCTATGACTGCCCCAAAAAAATGTCATGTGGAAATTAAAACTACAGAGAATAATACTTATTTTTCTATTATTCGTATTACATTTTTTAAAAAGCGAAACAATTCTTTTGGCAAGCTTGGTGAACCACTTTTAATTAAATATGATTTAATTGTGTATTTTTAGAACAGGAAAGCTGACAACAGAATAGCTTCTAAATGTCCTACCTGGTTGTATTCTTTTTTCTCTCTTAGATTGTTCTCAAATGAAAGTACAAATTTCAGTAGTCCTGCCTACAGAATGGTCCACAGCTGCTTCCTTAAGTTTGTATGGATAATATTAAATAAAACGTGGATAATTTCTCTATGACAACCCGGTCGAAGGTAGATACAGGTTTCAAGTACTTCATTGAATGCTGCTTGTTTGATTATGAAATTACAATTTGATTCTTCTAATTCATGCTAACACTAGCTAGATTTTTTTTAAAAACAAGACAAGTCTTGAACATTTGTACTCATTGATCCACTTTCCTTTCATTCAGTTTAATGAACCATCTCCCATATTGGTCTCTGCAGTAAAAATGTCATGCTGTTGTGTGAAAAGTTACCTTAACGGACAAAAACAACAAGTAGAAGTAAAGGAATTGTTGTATTTATCTGCATTAGAACTCCTAATTTTTCCAAAAAAAGACAGTACGTCCATATTTAAAGATTAATTCTGGCATTGCTTGTTGTTATTGAAGCCATTGTCGAATTGTTTTGTTTGGTGTTATTGTGAACACCCTAAAACGGCAAACGTGTTGTTGTGTTGGACTGGGTGTTAGCATAGCCACAGTAATATTAGCTTTAGCTGTATCAGTCTTTTTTTTACTTGCTAATAACAAGGTTGGGGGTTAGCATAGCCACAGTAGTTTTATCTGTATCAGTTCATTTTTTACTTCTTACTAACAAGGTTGGGGGTTGGCGCAGTTACAATAACATTAGTTTTAGCTGTATCAGTCTTTTTTTTACTTGTTAATAACAAGGTTGGGGGTTAGCATAGCCACAGTAGTTTTATCTGTATCAGTTTGTTTTTTACTTCTTACTAACAAGGTTGGGGGTTGGCGCAGTTACAATAACATTAGTTTTAGCTGTATCAGTCTTTTTTTTTACATGCTAGCAAGATTGGGAGTTAGCATTGTCACTTACGTTTTTAGCTGTATTGGTCTGTTTTCTACGTGTTGCAAACTGGATGCGAGTTACAGTTTTGTAAACATGCTAACACACGTAACGCTTTTAACAAAAGAATCAAAGAATCAAACATGTAGCGTACTACAAACCAGTTCTAGGCAAAAATCCAGTTTCTTCCCCTACAGCTCTTCCCACCCCTACATTTAGCCCTCCAAGCAAGAACTTATGGAAAATACGGTCCTCAAATTCAGGCGTTACTAACCCTTGATGACCTCATCAATAATTGCTGGTCATCTATGTTAGCGTGTAGCTGCCAGTGCTCAGAAAATTTATAGATTGGTTTTATAACTTTAAAAAGCTTTAAAAAAGCTTTTAAAAGTCATGCTAAGACAAAACTAATTTTCTAATTTACTAACATTTATTTAAGGTGTACGTCATGATCTGGTGCAATATATGGTGCAGAAAATATGATATCTTAACTAGACGATAAAAAACAACAGTGCTTAATATTTGTCCATGTCTAAGAAATCTTCTTGTTTTACTGTTAATTTCCCATTTTTTCATGTATATTTAATTACAAGCTATTATCTTGTCATTACAACGATTTATCAAATGTTATGCAAGGATCATGATTTTTAGCTGAGATTTGGATATTTGTTACTGAAACCCATGAAATTATTTATCAGATGGTAATTTTAGTCCTCTATACTCAGGAGGTTGGGGCTTTAAAGTTTTTTTTTTCAAACATCTGTTGAGAATCCTTTACAAACATGCAGAATTTAACATTTATTACCAAACTTCTTCCTTAAAATGTGTTCCTTCATTAATTTCTGAAACTTTCCGTCTTTTTTGTTTCTCTAATGTTGTACTTTTATTTTAATTTATCTTGAATTGTACAACTCATTTTTGGCCCTAGAGACAAGGATATACTTAATGTACTTTTTCATTTTTGTTAAACAAATATTGGTGCATTAAAAAGGAGTAATGCTGTTGTTAATCTGAGACGTGTTTGCCTAACACTTAAATTTTACTCAGATAGCGTTTAAGTGGTTTAAAACACAAAAATTATGGGATTAAAAGAGATTATCTTTTGTTGTAAAGGTGACACAACTGGCAAAGATTTTAATCTAACCTCTTCTGGGTGTTTTGGTCAAAATAAAGCAAAATACAAAATAGAATTATGGTCTAAATGATGGCTTTACATCTGTGTTTACAAAAGAGAATCAATGCATAAAGAGAGAAAACTGCCACAGGGGTTTAATCTGACACGATTTTGTGCCAAGCACTTTAGAGGAGATCAAGACAAATAAATCCTTCCTGTCCTCAGTGAACGACACCTCAGATGTTTAAATGACCTCATGTGTTTTTGCTGCATCTCCATTTCTGAAGATAAACACAGATCATTACTGTACCACACTGGCAGAGAGGAGCCTGAACAAACTTGTAAAATCTGCAGAGGTTTGCTTGGAGAGTTAAAGCCAACGTGTAATTAATTAACCATGTCCCAGAGGCTGAAAATGACAGCCGCATTTTAGGGCTTCTATTACAGGGTTTTGAGTTGCATGCCTCAGGGGGTGTTGCCACATCTCTGAAATCTCTCCCTGTCAAATCAGATACATGATAAATATTCAATGACAAATGGGCTTTTGGGTAACAACGAGCTCCGTTTCCCTGAACTTGATGGAAGAAAGGCCGGATGAAGCAACGTAATACAGATCCTCAAACCAAAGCGTGAGTCTGAATCAACACCCCCTCAGGATTTACCCTCTGATCTCCTAAACCGTAGACGCCAGTGTCAGTAAGCGATCCCTGCAGCACACTCCTCTCCTTACAGGTGAAAGTGCAGCAGCAACAGCCTTCGCTTACTCCCGTCGATGTTCAAATTTGTCCAAATTCCACTCCAATATCATGGTGTTATTATTAATTATCCTGTATAATTTGCCAGTCAGCCTCAGTGTTTGGGTTTGCTGCTTGTTTTTGCAGTCAAAGATTGAGAAGCAGAGCGGTTTCCTCCGCCCCGTCAGCTGTCACCTTTCCTCCAATCTGCCTGAATCAGCTCAAAACATTTCAGGCAGAAAAATGAAACCCTCATGTTTATACTTTTTGGCACATAAGCAGTTTGGCGTAACAACACAAAGCGTGTGATAAACGGTACCTTTCTCAAATTCTCCTGAAAGATAAAAGTAGAAACACGGTGAAGCAAGATTACAAGCAAACTGGAGTTTTCCATTAATATTCAAACAAAGAGAAGTGATAATGAGAAAAAGGAAGCTTTGATCCTCAGCTATGACCTCAATTAAACCATCAGACAAAGCTAATTGACCAATAATCCCAATGCTGTAAGAATGTCCTGCCACTCCAACACAACCAAAGGCTGCTTTTCCCACATGTTTGCAGAGCAATGAATAATTGTGAGCTCAACAGCTTTTAAAAAAAAACAGAAAACCTTTATGTATGCATGTTCGCATCAAAACAGTTGAAGATAGAGACTATGACCTATGGCTTTGCAAACCTTAATACTGTGTTAGGTGTAAAATTGTCACGTTTGAAGCTCTTTAAAGACCCACTCCAAATAAAATGCTGTTTTTAATATGTTCGTGTGCCATTTATTCTGATGATTAAGGAGATATATAAAGAAAATTAAGCTTAAATATGCATTTCTGAGTATTTAATGTATTCATATCCTCGTGAATCAGGAACAAATTAAAAAAATGCTGAGCTTATTTGTGGCGTTCACTCAAAAAAGTAAAAAATTGGATAAATTAACAAAATCTCTGTAATATGTTACCATTAAAATGATTAGTTTCATCAAATAAAAAATTCAGTTGATGGTTTAATCAACTTTAAAATCAAATTTGATAAAAATGAATAACTTTAAATGTAACAAATCACCAAACTTTTGTCAATACATTACATTTTTCACTTTTTACAGTGTAGACCAGAGGAGCCTGTTCAGTGGGAGACTGCTCGTACCAAAATGCAGGACCAATAGATGGGGGGCGGGGTTGCTCCATGTCCAATTTCCCCGCCTACAGTTCAGATGTGAATTTCTAAGGAACTACTGGAGCTCTGCAGAAACTATGTCCTGGAATACAACACTGAACACCTTTACAATAGATCTAAAGATGATCGGAGTGACTTCAATTGGTGAATGTTTTCATTCATATAAGTCACATTATCTTGAATTTGAGACAAGACATCTCGGGTGTACAATCTTCCTTCACCACTAATTAAACCTATGTACACCTCGGTTTGGGAAAATTTAAAATAGTAAAAAATGTAGCAATAATAACCTGATTTGCTAAAGGTTTGTATGTAGCTTTATAACATTTGTAAAACATATGCATTTGATTTACTGTATACACTGAGAATTGCAGCTGTGGCAGGAAAAATATTATGTGTCATTCATTTAGCATTTGATAAATATGCAATGTGTCAGGACAAACAAAAAGATTAGGAAAAGTAGATGCAGATGGATCAACGCACGCCATGGAAATTCCTATGTGCAAAACAGGATTGCAGCCGTAGTTCTTAGCACGTCTGAAAGACAGGTGTTAACTCGCAAAACTTCACGTAAAAATGGCTTCAGGAGTTTCGACGTAGAGGAGGCGTAGTCACCCCGATAGACAGCAGAGAGAACGTCTTTTTTCTGCTTGTGTAAATATATTTAAAAATGCCAGAGGCAAAGATTATTAAGAAATATCTCCTATCAAGCCTTTAGATCTTGGAGCTTCTGGAGTTAAGGGCTGATATGGAACTGGTCATGGTGATTAAAGCTGACGTTGATTATATCTTTGTTTCTCCCCTTTTCCAATGTGAGTTGATGTTTCTTTGGTGCAGAATAAGCACAGCCCACTCCACTGCATGCATCTTTCCTTCACAACAGTGTTTAAAAAATGGCTGTTTGTGACTGTCATCACCTTGAAATCTTATACAAATGGCTATATAATTGCTTGTGCATACAATTTTGTTCTTTTTGTTTGAGGTCTTGGAAAAGTTTTTTGTTTGCTGTAGCTGATGACATCTTGAGAAACTTACAGCTCAAAGAAAACAGACATTGTGGTTGATTTGACCTCTTAGGTAAAAGAAATGACTTCAGAAAATCTGAAATAGATCAGCAGAATGTCTGTAAAAACAAAGCATGCCAAAATCAGAGCCAATCCTGGTCATGCATCTATTCTTGTTGTAAGTAAAGAAAGCACCTGTTCACCCACTTTGGCCTTCTCATTCAAAGCTGCAAAAGCAACGAGGAAAAACAATTGGTTAGTTGTGTGGCAGGGATTCGTGCAACAAAATCCCATGCATTAAGTACATGCATTTACATTAAAATGTGAGAGTGCACCGCCAGGAGGACATCCTCATGCATTAATTACACTTCTACTAAATAATTCAATTTGTTTTAAGGTTTTAGTTTTGGAAAGGGAGAGGATTCCTGAAGAATAATGGAGAAGTGCACCATAGTGCCTAGTTTAGCATTCAAGGTGCTGCTTTTGCTTTGAGGACGCTCCTGGAGAAGAACGGAGAAGGTCAAACAGAGCTGTGTGGTGTCTTTGTAGATCTAGAGAGAGTCTGTGGTCTGAGAAGTATATTGGAGTTCTTCTGGACACGTATAAGAGCTATAAGACAGCACAGTAACAGAGAAGTTCAAGATAGAGGAAGGATTAAACCAAGGATCAGCTCCGAACACCTTCTTGTATCCTGTGGTGATGGACAGACTGACAGATGATGTTAGAGAGGAATCTCTGGATCATGATGTTTGCAGATGACATTGTGATCTATAGTGAGATCAGGAGGCAGATGGAAATACAGATCCACTGCCCCACTGTTTAGTTAAGTTCTTTACACAGATATTTTATTTTGTTGTTTTTTTAATTACAGAAAATATATTTACATTTTACCTATATTTTGCTTTATGGCCGCTTATAGTGAAACATAGTTCTTTTCTCTGATAATCCGTTTCAGTCTCAATGCGCACCATAAACTCTAGTCTGGGATAGGGCTGCCACAATTAGTTGACTAATTGACAATTAAATGGTCGACAACTGATTTAATAGTCGATTAGTCGTTACTTTATATTATAAGGAGTTAGAGTGTAGTAAAGTGGAAAGTTATGATGGCATTCATTAAGGTTTTTACAGCTATTTTGTAGTTTAGCTAATATTTCAGCAACATGCTAGCTATTTTGGCTAATTTGAACTTTTTTTAAGGCTATTTCACCCGACTGCTAGTTATTTTGGCTAATTTAGACTTTTTTTGTTTTTTTTTTTAGGCTAAATTAGAGTTTAGCTAACATTTCAGCTACTTGCTAACTATTTTGGCTAATTTAGCCTAGGCAAAATGTTTCAGCTGCATGCTATCTGTTTTGACTAACAAGCTTTTTTTTCAGTTTTTAGGCTAATTAGGCATTTAACTATTTTAGCTGGCCATCAGCCTCGGCGATTTTAGCTATCAATTTCAGCATCTTCAGCTATCATCACTATCATCTTCAGTTGCCAAATTCAGCTTACGGCATTCAGACTAGCAATATCTCAGGTAATGCTCCATATCTAGTTTTTAGTTAGTTTAAAGCTATTGATGGTTAAGATGTTTGCTCTACATCCAGTTTGCACATGACCCGATTAGCTGACGAATCAGAAAAAATAATCGCTGATTAGTCGACCATTAAAATAACCGTTTGTGACAGCACTAGTCTGGGACCAGGAATCGTTCTCTGACCCATCTTTTGAGGTGGTCTTGGTTCATTTTTCAATTATTCCTCAGTCTGAACACATTCCGCAAAATAACTGAACCAAAATGGCCACCGTAGCCGGAAATTAACGGACAAACGTGGAGCAGGGATACAACTGAAACTTATTTGTTTTATGATTTACTGTATCTTTTCAACCGCAACACAATAATTCCAGTAGATTTTGAAGGACAAAAGCAGCCGCTTTTGTCCTTCAAAATCTACTAGAATTATTGTGTTAACGGTTTAAAAGTTAAAGATTTTGTGTTTAAGCGTCACCAGCGACGCCTAAGGAGTTAAAGGGGTTAAAACAACTTTTAACATAATAAACATTGCTTTTCCCAACAATCTATATGTCATAAACTCTTATCACTGTACCTTGTAGCCATAGCATCCTCAGTACCACCTTGCAGCATTCCTCTATCATACCAAACAGTAAAAAGTGTTGACCTTGGCCCTCATATAGATGTTCAAAATTGATTAGCGAATAAAAAGCTTGAATAAGTGAACAATCTTGGTAAGGATTTGCAAACCACAGCTCCTCTTTCTTTCTCTTTTTGTTTTGACCCGCCCCGTAACTGCTGGCCAATGACTGAAGAGATCTTCAGTCATGTGGTTTTATTTTTTTTCCCTGAAGGACATCAACTCTTTTATGAAATTGGCTCTAAATTGAGAACAAAAGCTGCAGTTTTGAAATGAAAAACTCCAAAATGTTCTGTTTTAAAATGTAGATATTTATATTCAATCGAACTTAAAGGATGTTTTTGTCCAGATTTAATGTTATTTCTCTCTCTTATGAACCCTTTGTGGCCCATTAGTCAAAAAGTTTGCCCACTCCTAGATTAGAAGGAGAAAAATGTTTTTCATTCTCTTGTTAGCAACAGTTCAAAGCAAAAAGTGTTTAATTTGTGACACAACAAGACAACAATGTTCAGATCTTTGTGGATTTTGAACTTAGCTTA
>NC_050517.1:19864587-19865366 GCF_002922805.2 Oryzias melastigma
TTTGATGTCCGATTTTTTGCTCAGTTGACCCCATTTTATTTTTGGGCCCATTTATAAGCTGGCATTAGCTATGTGGACAATTAAAAACTATTTTTTTCTCCTGTGGCTAAATCTTCACACGGTCTATCACATCGGACTCAAGACAAATGATGAGGGAGAAGGTGGAGGACTTTAGGATCAACAGTCCAAGACAACAGAGTGTGGGAAAGAGGTGAGAAGGTGTGTACACGCAGGTTGGAGGAAGGTTTCAGGTGAGATATGTGAGAAACTGTGGTTAGAGCAGCCATGTTGTTATTTAGGGGGTATTCAGACTAAACACATTTTGTCCGCTTATAGTGAAACAGAGTTTGTTTCCCCGATAATCCGGAACAAAGTTTTAGTCTCAATGCGCACAATAAACTCTAGTCTGGGATAGGGCTGCCACGATTAGTCGACTAATCGACGACTAATCGACAATTAAAATGATCGACAACTGATTTAATAGTCGATTAGTCGTTACTTTATATTATATGGAGTTAGAGTGTAGTAAAGTGGAAAGTTATGATGGCATTCATTAAGGTTTTTACAGCTATTTTGTAGTTTAGCTAATATTTCAACAACATGCTAGCTATTTTGGCTAATTTAGACTTTTTTTGTTTTTTTAAGGCTAAATTAGAGTTTAGCTAACATTTCAGCTACACGCTAACTATTTTAGCTAATTTAGCCTAGGCTTTTTTGAAGTTTAGCAAATGTTTCAGCTGCATGCTAGCTGTTTTTAGGCTAATTGGACATTTAACTAA
>NC_050517.1:19865388-19872200 GCF_002922805.2 Oryzias melastigma
TAGTAAAGTGGAAAGTTATGATGGCATTCATTAAGGTTTTTACAGCTATTTTGTAGTTTAGCTAATATTTCAGCAACATGCTAGCTATTTTGGCTAATTTGAACTTTTTTTAGGCTATTTCACCCGACTGCTAGTTATTTTGGCTAATTTAGACTTTTTTTTTTGTTTTTTTAAGGCTAAATTAGAGCTTAGCTAGCATTTCAGCTACATGCTAACTATTTTGGCTAATATAGCCTGGGCTATTTTGAAGTTTAGCAAATGTTTCAGCTGCATGCTAGCTGTTTTTAGGCTAATTGGACATTTAACTAATATTTTAGCCAGCCATTAGCCTAAGCGATTTTAGCTGTCAATTTCAGCATCTTCAGCTATCATCACTATCGTCTTCAGCTGCCAAATTCAGGTTACAGCATTCACACTAGCAATATCTCAGGTAACGCTACATATCTAGTTTTTATTTAGTTTAAAGCTATTGATGGTTAAGATGTTTGCTCTACATCCAGTCTGCACATGACCCGATTAGTCGAGTAATTGGAAAAAATAATCGGTGATTAGTTGACTATTAAAATAATCGTTTGTGACAGCGACTAGTCTGGGACCAGGAACCGTTCTCTGACCCATCTTTTGAGGTGGTCTCGGTTCATTTTCAATCATTCCTCCGTCTGAACACCATCCATCCATCCATCCATCTTCTTAACCGCTGTTTCCCTTTCGGGGTCGCGGGGGTGCCGGAGCCAATCCCGGCTACTGATGGGCGAAGGCGGGGTACACCCTGGACAGGTCGCCAGTCTGTCGCAGGGCCTCAATCACACACCCAGTCACTCACACAGTCACACCTACGGGTAATTTAGAGTCACCAATTCACCTATGAAGCATGTTTTTTTGGACGGTGGGAGGAAGCCGGAGTCCCCGGTGAAAACCCACGCATGCACGGGGAGAACATGCAAACTCCACACAGAAAGGTCCCAGCCGGGAGTCGAACCGGGGCCTTCTCGCTGTGAGGCGAGAGCGCTAACCACTGCGCCACCGTGCAGCCCCCGTCTGAACACATTCCGCAAAATAACTGAACCAAAATGGACCCCACAACTGGTAATTAACGAACAAACGTGGAGCAGGGATACAACAGAATCTTGTTTGTTTTATGATTTACTGTATCTTTTCAACCGCAACACAAT
Source organism: Oryzias melastigma (assembly GCF_002922805.2). Classification (NCBI taxonomy): domain Eukaryota; kingdom Metazoa; phylum Chordata; class Actinopteri; order Beloniformes; family Adrianichthyidae; genus Oryzias; species Oryzias melastigma. The sequence continues at coordinate 19,866,561 of NC_050517.1, forward strand.
AATTCCAGTAGATTTTGAAGGAGAAAAGAGCCGCTTTTCTCCTTCAAAATCTACTGGAATTATTGTGTTAACGGTTTAAAAGTTAAAGATTTTGTGTTTAAGCGTCACCGGCGGCACCTCAGGAGATAAAGGGGTTAAAACAACTTTTAACGTGATACACATTGCTTTTCCCAACAATCTATATGTCATAAACTCTTATCACTGTACCATGTAGCCACCTTGCAGCATTTCTCTACCATACCAAACAGTAAAAAGTGTTGACCTTCGCCCTCATACAGAAAAGCTTGAATAAGTGAACAATCTTGGCAAGGATTTGCAAACCACAGCTCCTCTTTCTTTCTCTTTTTGTTTTGACCCGCCCCCATAACTGCTGGCCAATGACTGAAGAGATCTTTAGTCATGTGGTTTTGTTTTTTTCCCTGAAGGACATCAACTCTTTGATGAAATTGGCTCTGAAATGAGAACAAAAGCTGCAGTTTTGAAATGAAAAACTCCAAAATGTTCTGTTTTAAATTGTATATAATTATTTTCAATCGAACTTAAAGGATGTTTTTGTCCAGATTTCATGTTATTTCTCTCTCTTATGAACCCTTTGTGGCCCATTAGTCAAAAAGTTTGCCCACTCCTAGATTAGAAGGAGAAAACTTTTTTCATTCTCTTGTTAGCTATTTAGCAACAGTTCAAAGCAAAAAGTGTTTAATTTGTGACACAACAAGACAACAATGTTCAGATCTTTGTGGATTTTGAACTTAGCTTAGTGATTAACTGCCTTTACTTACACCCACCTGTGAGAAAAGTTGTTGAAAATAGAATTATGAAAGTTAATTCTAGTAGCATTTTGAAGTAATGGTCCAAAAAAAAAAACTTCAAAAGTTAGGTATATACATGACTTTTAAAGGTGCTGGCACTAAAGTCCGAACAATCAACTAACATCCTATTTTAGACAATTCCAGCTTAAGTTACAGTGATTTTGTGATGTTTTAATTCTTTGTATACATTTGTGTTACCATGTTAACACAACATACCTGTCAAACTTGGCTGCAGCTACAACCAGACGCCTCATCTTGCAGTTTTTTTGTTTTTTTTGTTTATTTAACCAAAGAAAAGTCTTTGATTGCAGCCAGTTATCACACTGGTGTACCAAAACAACTTCAAAACTTCAGGAAAAACATTTTCTCACCATCAACTTTTAACCATCAACAGTTTGAGAGGAACTGACAAAACCAAGACTGATGTGAGCTCAGTCGTAGTAACTACATGCTATTGGCAACAACACACAACTTGCGTGGGAGCCGAAATCCCCTCAACCACATTTTCATTTGCAGAAAAAAAAGCCATCTAATGCTGTAATTTGTCAGACTCAGTCTGATTCATCTTTACATAAACTTCTGTGAAATGGACAAATCTTGACCTAAAACTGAATCTATCAAACTGTATGGGTGATACTTGATGATCTTTAGGTCTATTGAAATAAGTCAATAGTATTTAATTATAGGTTCATTGGCACTCAGCTGCAACTACATCTAAAGCCCTGGTAGTTACACCGTTCACATGTCTTAATCCTGTTAAAGCAGATCGCTTACATACTGTATTACATCATGTCAATAGAGATGCGTGTAATCTCATTGCCTGTGAAAAAAGAAAGATTGCCCTAAAGATACTTTAAGTGGTATAAATTTCACTCCATTGATGTGGGCCCTGAGAAGGCAATGAAGCCGATACTGTGTTTCTGGTGAGACATTTAACGAAGGGAAACGGGCCCCTCGAGTGCTCCCAGTTCAGATTCAATATCAATTACCAGTTTGTTCTTCTGGAAACTTTGTTTCTGTTTTCCTGTGTGCACTGACATCCAGCTCATCAGGTGATACTGATGACAGGTGGTGGGTTTTTGAATAAGTTTCAATATAAATATTTTAGAGTGTATTAAGACTGGACACATTTGGTTCAGAGTCCGTTTCCACCAATAATCTTGTTTCCAATTGGCCTGGGCTCCAGTTCTTTCTTATGTTTTTCAATCTGGACCAAAACAGCCACATAGTCAGGCATTATGGGATATATTGCTTCTCACTGTTTCCCCGACAATCAATATGTTGTTACCAGTGTATCTTCTTGATGGTCACGCCTCCTCAGAAACCACCTTGCAACCAAAGTAACAAAATTAAGTGTTGCACCTGACATTGAAATTGGTCAGCAAAATATACTACTCACAAAATTAAAGGAACACTTTTTTATTGGGCCTGGCATGAATTTAATTAAACCTGTCTGAGGCGACTCCTTAACCCTACAGAAGTTGCACGGTTTGTCCAACTTCTCCAGGATGGCTCATCCACTCGTGCTGCAGCAAGAAGGTTTAATGTGTCTCCCAGCACAATCTCCAGAACATGGAGGAGATTTCAGGAGACTGGTGGTTATTCTGGGAGAGCTGGACAGGGCCGTAGAAGGTCCTCAACCCCTCAGCAGGACCGATACCTGCTCCTTTGTGCAAGGCGGAACAGGCTGAGCACTGCTTGTGCCCTACAGAATGACCTCCAGAGAGCCACTGGTGTGAATGTCTCTACCCAAACAATCAGGAACAGACTTCATGAAGGTGGCCTGAGGGCCTGACGTCCTGTATTGTGCCCTGTGCTCACTGCCCAGCACCATGGAGCTCCACTGGCATTTGCTCAAGAACACCAGAATTGGCAAGTTTGCCACTGGCGCCCTGTACTTTTCACAGAAGAGAGCAGGTTCACCCTGAGCACCAGTGATAGATGTGAAAGAATCTGGAGAAGACGAGGAGAAAATAATGCTTCCTGCACGTACAACATGACAGGTGTTACGTCCTGCTGCTGCTGTCTGGCCTCCTTTCCCATCCAGTTCCCTTTGGCTCACCTGGCAGGTGTGGCCAATGTGCCTTGATTGGTAGCTGGTGTCTATTTAAGACTGAGGCGGCCACACCAAGCCAGACAGGGAGCAGAGCAGCAGGCTGGGTTTAGTTTGTGTGGTTTTTTTTTTTTGTCCTCAGCAATCTTAGATTGCTGGGTTTTGTTGTGTTAGTTTGGGGTTGGACCTTGGTAGTTCTGATTTGCAGGCTTTGTTTAATTTGTTTTGATTAGGTAGTTTACATAGGCAGCCGTTAGCAGGGAGCTGCTGACTACGACGGTTGTCATGGCTGGGTCAGCAGTCTCCCTGACTTCTTTTTCTTTTGGCCAAGGTTCCAACTCTGTTTTGATTTGTTCTTTTTACCATACCCACTAATTACTTCTTGCTTTATTTCAGGACACAGGTTTCCATTTATTTTAATAAACTGTGTTCCTTTAAGTTTGGTGTCCAGTTTAATGTTATTGTCCCCATTGACGGTCATCCCCTAGACTCCGGGCCAGTTTGCCCATTGGGGACGTAACAACAGGTTTGTTGGTGGGTCAGTGATGGTCTGGGGAGGCATATCCATGGAGGGACGCACAGACCTCTACTGCCTAGGAAATGGTGCTCTGACTGCCATAAGGTATCCAGATGAAATCCTTGAACCCATTGTCAGACCCTATGCTGGCGCAGTAGGTCCTGGTTTCCTCCTAATGCACGACAATGCCCGGCCTCACGTGGCAAGAGTATGCAGGCAGTACCTGGAGGACGAAGGAATTGAAACAATTGAATGACCTTCACGATCCCCTGACTTAAACCCAATAGAACATCTCTGGGACATTATGTTTGGGTCCATTAGGCACCGCCAGGTTGCTCCTCAGACTGTACAACAGCTCAGGGATGCCCTCACCCAGATCTGGGAGGAAATTCCACAAGACACCATCCGTCGTCTCATTATGAGCATGCCGCCACGTTGTCAAGCCTGCATACATGCTCGTGGGGGCCACACAAGATATTGAAAAGCATTTTGAGTTGCAGAAATTAAGTTTAGGAAAAAATGGACTAGCCTGCCACATCTTCATTTGACTCTGATTTTATGGTGTCTACACAATTGAGCCCTCTTTAGGCTGAAATCGTTTATTTCCATTAAAAGAGTTGACATCCTTTTGTTCCTAAGACACTGCCCTGTCATTATTTGTATAGATATCCAACGTCATATTGAGATCTGATGTATCTAATGTGTTTCTTTAAAGTGCTCCTTTAATTTTTGTGAGCAGTGTATTTAAATGATGTTTTTGGAGGTGAGAGAACACGAGACGCATATATTTTCCAAATATAACTTTTCATCAGAGCTGTGTTCTGAGCCTAAATAAACCACAAGGTAGCTGTTTAAATCTATTTTAATGTGCTCTTTGAACCACTATTTTAGGAGTTCTGCATGGAGCCAGGAACACAGCGCTCAGTTTTATCTGCAGCTCTGTGAAATGTGGAGCAGGAGTCCAGGAGAAAAATAAATCAGAACAACTTGGACACAATCAAATGAAATTTCTATTAAATATTAGTGGAGGTTCAAAGGAAGTTCATGGAAGATTAGCTGTTTTCCTGCCACTTTTTTGCAGCAATCATTTTCTCCTTGGGTAAACACAGACTTTTGAAAATAATTGATCATTTAACCTTCTTTTGTGATGTTCCGCAACAAATGAGAGCCAAAATAATCACAAAAAGAAGTATAAACAAGTAAATATGTAGAAATAGTTATAAGAGACGTATCAACTGTACAGGTGAAGATGCATATTAGAAATTGTAACAGAGGCTTCCCTAATTACACAAAAACATTTTCCCACCCCAGTTCTTAATTGCATTGCCTCCTTTTACATCAATAATATCAGCCGGAAGTCATTGTGGATGAAGTTTTTTATTTTCTCTAATGGTAAAGCAATCCATTCTTCTTGGCAGAAAACCTCAAGTTCCTTTAAATTCTTGGGCTGCCTTTCTTAAACTGCCTGTTTGAAATCTCTTCAGAGTGGTTGAATAATATTGAAGTCAGGAAACTGAGACTGTCACTCCAGAAAATGTACCTTATTCTGTCGTAACCAATGACAGGTGGACTTGGCCTTGTGTGTTTTGGATCATTCCATGCTCAGCCTCTGAGCTTTAGAGGGCATCTTTTCTTCAGTATCTTCTGATAATGTGCTGCATTCAATTTTGACCAAGTTTCTTGCCATTATAGTTCACACATCCCCAAACCATCAGTGATCCGCCTCCGTGTTTTACAGCAGGACTAGTGTCATTTTTATCATGGTTGTGGCCAGAAAGTTCCATCTTGGTGACATTTGCACAAAAAAGGTTTTCTTCTGACAACTCGACCATGCAGCCCATTTTTCTTCAGGTGCCTCCTATTTATTATACATCTTGAAACATCCACACCACAGTTTTTCAGAGAGTTGCAGGATCACAGCTAAAATTATTTGTTGTTTTTTCTTTATATCCCTGATATTTTTTCTGTCAGTTGTGGCAAAAATGTTTGTGACTTTGGTTTGGTTTGAACAGAACCCCTCACTTTCCACTTTTTCATCCAAGTTTGAACGTTGCTGACTGGCATTCTCAGTTCCTTTGATATCTTCTAACATCCCCTTCCTGTCGCCTGCGGCTCTGTTACCTTTTCCCGTAGATTTTTTGACAGCTCTTTAGCTTTCCCCATAACTCAGGATCCAGAAAATATCAGTCCAGCACTGAATAAAGGATCTGTTAGAATCCCAGAGTCTCCAAGACTTCTTGAGCCCACACATTGATTACAGG
>NC_050517.1:19873018-19882141 GCF_002922805.2 Oryzias melastigma
TTTCTTTATATCCCTGATCTTCTTTCTGTCAGTTGTGGCAAAAATGTTTGTGACTTTGGTCTGGTTTGAACAGAACCCCTCACTTTCCACTTCTTCATCCAAGTTTGAACGTTGCTGACTGGCATTTTCAGTTCCTTTAATATCGTCTAACATCCCCTTCCTGTTACCTTTTCCCATAGATTTTTTGACAGCTCTTTAGCTTTCCCCATAACTCAGGATCCAGAAAATATCAATCCAGCACTGAATAAAGGATCTGTTAGAATCCCAGAGTCTCCAAGACTTCTTGAGCCCACACATTGATTACAGGTGAAGATAGTTACCTTTAGCTGTCATTCAAACCCGAATCTATTAGCTTGTGTGCACTTTTTCAGAACAAAGTCAAGGTATGTAAACTTTTGAACAGGGTAATTTGGGATGTTTTTGATATTGTTATGATTTAACAGAATTTTTATGATAAATTAATTCATCCAACCACTATGATTGGAAAAAAGTGTTTGTTTTACCATTCATATTCTATGAAAAATGACCAAGAAATCATGATTTCCTCTAGGATATGGAAACTTATGAGTCCAACTGTAAATAACAAACAGATGGATTAGATCAATAAGTTAAGATAAAAGAAGTTTAGTCTAATTTTTAACTGTTAACATTAGTCAAAGAAAACAGATAACTACAACGCTGAAAGCCACCAAGAATACTTTCATTGTTCTGTTAGACAAAGTCATGAAATAAAAGACCATATCATCTACCTGGGTTCTTATCTAGAAGAGGGAAAAAGAAACGTGCAGCAGTATTTATCTGCCTGCTTTGATAGTCGTGAGCCACAAATGTGTCTGAAGTCTTCAAAGGAACAAAATGACGCTTCTGAATCCCTAAGTGTCTTTAATTGTTTCTTTACCCTTAATGTGATAAAGTAATTCCTCACCCGCTCCATTGTTGTGTTCAGCTATTACACTGGACGGACATCTTAATAATGTTGGCAATAGAGAGGAGGCAATAACTCAAAGCATTCATATCCATTCACTCCGATCAGATCCATTGCAGCAGGAACAATGGAGCCACTTTCAGGTTTGGCAGACTCCCAGATAAGGACAGATACTAAAGAAACACATTAGCTTCAGGTTTGCTAATTACTTTTTAAATTAACCCATTTATCTTAATCTGAAGTTTTTCGAGATAAGAGAACTGTATTTCTTAGCAGAGCGGGGAATCCGTGATTGTGGGAGCACAATGGAGAGATCCAGGTGGGTAACAGGGACAGCTTATCTGGAAATAATCCCAAATTTGATTTGATTTAGTGGTTCAGTCGAGCATTAATTGGAGGCAATTCAACAGGAAATTTCTCAGAAACTCATTTCACAAATAAAGTGATGCACTAATAAAAAAGAAATTTAAGAGAATGATGCAAACCTCTTAACAGGGTGAATTACTAATAATCATAAATGAGGAAAAAGAAAAAAAAATGGGTTTTTAGTATACTTATAATTAAGGCTTATTATCTCTGTATTATTTCAATAAAATTTAAGGACCTGTAAGGACTTTCATGAAAAGACAAAAAAGCCAAACTCGTACATAAAATGAAATATTCTACATGAACAGGCTTTTCACATTCCCAAATGTGCATAGATGTTATAAAAAAAAGATTTAAAAAAAATGTTGAATTTCCAATCATTTCAGTCTTTATTTTTAAACTATTTACACTATTTTAAAGCAAAAAAAACAAGTTAACTCTAAATAACTGACATTTTTGTTGTAAATTGAATGATTTTGATCTCCTTTGATAACAGACTCCATGTAATAATGAAATCATTTCTAAGTAAAAACATGTCTTTCGCAAAGTTGTTCCAACAGATTCCCTCTTTGATATAGTTTCTAAGAAATCTTTTGAGTAAAAAGCTGAAAGAAACACAACATAAAGCTGCTTTTATTCATCTGGAAACCTCTCCAGAAAATGATTTTTCAAAGAAAAATGTGTTTTTCTTTTTGTCAGTTACAAAACAAGGAAGATATTTTACTGATTTTAATGATTTACGTTGGACTGTCAATGAAAATGCTGTATATAAAGACAAAACAGGTCAAAGAAAGTTATTTTGTTGTCACATTCCATGTAAAACATTATGTGTAAGCCTGAAAATTAATAATTATTTTCATCAGAAATAAATAAAAGACAATCAGAAGTGACCCTGAGCTAAATTCTTCACAAATTAAAACATTTTTGACACAAACTGAGATGGTAATTACTCATAATGTTAATAATTCTAACACAAATGAACATTAAGTTAAATTAATGTTTTTATTCTTTAAAAAGTGATTACCTACTCGTTCCAAAAAGTTAAAATCAATAAAAGCATAAATGCAGACTGTGATTTTAATGTTTTTTTTTAATTCTGTCACTGATAGAGGAAGGGCCATGCTCTTTGGAGCAGGGTTGACTTTTAGCATTTTCTGTATTTCAGCTGCACTACAGCAGTCTCCCCTCCGGCTGTATCAAGTATCTGCTGCTCAGGATGTGGTGCAACAATTAATCTTCACATTGATCCCCTTCCTACTGAATTGCCCCAAAACCTAAGATGTAATTCAACCTGTCCCATTTAATCGTAGATCTTCTGTCGATTCAACAACTTATATACCAAAAAAAAGGAGAAAATCTTACGTGGGCTCTTACCAGAAATGTGCTGACTCATCACTTTCAGTTTCCCTGCAACTGCATTAAAGCATCTTTTTTGCAGTAGCCTTCTTTTGTGCTGGAAGGGGGACCTCAAGGCTTTTATTTTGGAAGTGTCAAGAAGTCTGGAGAGATAAATGTGTTTGTGTTGCGTGAGTTCTTCATGTTTCTGGGTTTTATCTTTCTATTACTTTCAATCTTTCAGGTAAAATAAGATCAATGTTCATTTTTTTTAACACAGCTTTATTTTACAAACTCAAAGCATCCCACTGAAATAGTTTTTGAATATTTTCACAAGCAAGATTTCTGATTTACTAAAACTAAATCACATTTGATGTTTTTAACATATTCCTGTGTCACTTTTCTGATGATAGAGGAAGTATATAATAAAACGTAAGCGTTAAATTGTGTTTCAATGTATTTTTATATTTAAATTTCTGTGAATCAGAAGCAGATGAAAAATTGCAATTTTTAGTTGGTTCTCGGGCTGCCACAAACGATTATTTCCATAGTCGACTAATATCTGATTATTTTTTCGATTAGTTGACTTATCAGATCTTACATAAACTGGATGTAAAACACACATCTTAACCAGCTTTAAACTTGCTTAGCTTTAAACTTGAAGCGTTAAAGCTATATGCTAACTAAAAATAAAACCAATAATGACAATAGTTTATTAAACCTTTAATGAATCCTGTAGTTTCATTTGTTTCTGGCGTTAAAATGACTTAAATCAAATGAGGTCGGCACCTGAAAGAAAGGAACTATTTTTCACAAAAGATAAAGTTTTGGTCTCATTGACTCGTAGAGGAAAAGTGCGTTTTGTGGTGCTGAGCGCTCACAACTTTATTCAACTTCACTAGCCTCTGACTCTATAGAATTCCAAACTGTACGATGCTCTTGCTCGTAGCCGGGAATGTTGGCATTTGTACATGTCTTGCAGAAAGACTCAATCTCTTTTGAGAGCAGATGATCCTTCAGCAGAGACATTTCACTCCGATGTGGTAGAGGTTGTAGGGATGCACAAAAATCGCTTAGCTAATAAGTTTGCTCTCTATTTATGCTAATGCTAGCTTAGCTTATTTTAGATAGTTCATTGCATTCATGAATGGCCGCAGTGCTTCCATGAAACTCAAGTTCTGACTTGCATATATTTAACTGGATACTTTTGTCTTTTATTTTCTTTCATGTTTCCCACTTTCAAGCTCTGTTAGCGTGTTGTCGTGGTACCCGAGTCTTCCTATAACTTCCTGTAATATCACTACTGACCTGGATTAGAAATGTTATTTTGGCGTTGTGAGGGGCTGTAATCTAGCGAGAGATGGATGATGGGAAAGGAGGGAAGGCTCTGTCTGCACCAGTCACAACTCAAAGGCAAATTTCCAATGAACTCCTGCCACTCTGCAGAAACTATGTCCTGGAAAACAAAACAGGTTCTTTGATTTAGGCTAAAAATGGGATAATGATAATTGAAAGACCATTGGGAGCGCTTTTACAATAGATCAAAAGATTTGGACTTTAAAGACTTGTTAGATAGCATATTGCTAATGGAGATGTCTGACAGCAACACATTCTCACTGTTTGGTTAAGAACCCCTTCCTGTCAAAAACGGATGTTCATCATTTTTTGGCGTCCGTTTTTGTGTCTGGTACCACATCTTCGCCCGGTTCGCGCCCTGTACACCGTCTGATACCGGTTTGGGTCCGGTACCACATCCGGGGCTGAGATGGGGTTAGGGTACCCGTACTGAAGGCGTCCCAGAGAGGTCCCCTTCTGGTACAGAATCCAGTATCGCGTCCTGAGGGATGCAGACCTTTGATTTTACAAACAGCCAGCAAGTCATAAAACGACGAGTTGGGGACACCCAAAATGTAAATTTTTGACGCGAAGGGGTCCTTAATCAAATGTCAATATGTGAGGACTTGAGGATGAGAATGTGTTTGACATAGTTAAAAACAAAGATTAAGTAAAATGTGTTGTTTGTGAAGTTGGTTGCACTCTTTGACCAGAACTCTGAGGTTCTTGGCTGCTCCAAACTCTATAATTTATGATGAGGGAATAACAACAACAACAACAACAAAAAAAAAAACAGTTTAGTTTAAAGATTTTATTTATCTTATTTGTTTCTTATGACCAAAATAAAAATAAATAGTTAACACAAAGGCCTAATTTCACATAAGAAAAGGATTTTTCAAAAACTGAGGAAACTTTTACTCCACAGAATGCCATGTTGGATAAATATAAGAACAAAAACTTTTTCAAAATAAAATAAATCAATCCAAACTAAACTTTAAATAATCCAAAGTATTATATAAAGGTCAGTAACTTTTATGAGTAGGAGATAATATAATAAAGAAAATGTTCTGCAAAACAGTGAGCAACTACAGTCACAAATGACTTCATCTTTAAGATAAAATTAGATAAAATAATCCTTTATTTGTCCCACAATGTTGAAATTCCAATGTTGCAGCACTACAGACAGGAATACAATAATATGGAAAAAGATAAATTTACAGAAAAACTTACAGTGCAAGAAAAAAATACAAAAAAGGAAAAGTGGCTATAATACTGTAAATAATATTTATAAATGTGATATTTTAGTGTCTTGACTCACATGAGTGTCTAACAAACGTGTTTCTCTGTTTCTAAATTCTTGACAGCTGTGACTCAACATTTGACTCTCAATTGTTCCATCTGACACACTTTGTTGATATTTCACTGAAGAATCTACAGTGTTTGAGCACTTCTGTAGGTTTGAACCTGACATTTAGAGGTTTTGACACTTTAAGCTACATCAATGGAGTTTACTCTTTTAACTTTTTTGGTAATAACATCAAAATGCAACATCACGCAGCTCCCAGACTGTCATTTTTAGGCTGATTTTTGAATTCTGCTTCTGTCTAAAAAGCTAAATAAATCAATTTGTGTCTTATTATCTCAACCATGAAATATTTCACTGTCTGTTCTCCTTGTGAAATGCAATTGGTTTTAGATAAGAAGAGGATCATATTAAAAAGAAACTAGTTAAAGTTGGAGGAAGGATACCGTTTCTGTTTTCCCATCAATATTAAAACATGAACACAGGGAGGCGCGGCTGCAGAAATGAGATTGTGCTTTGGGGTTGGATTGCCTCCGATCACATTTCTGCTGATAAAATGTTGAAGCAGCATTTTTCCGAGGGACATTTCATATCACTATTGGGATACAGTATATTTATATTGAAGGGCTCTCAGTGCAATTGATCTTTCCTCGGGGACATGAAAAATGAGCTTAATAACTTTTATCGGCAGCACCTTTTTAGGGGCCTCTTTTGGTGCTGTTAGTTATCGTCATAGTGCAGCGGTATAGGGCTCAAGGGGCTGCTTTGAAACCATGAGAACAAATATTCGGCAACTGGGGAAATTCGTGTGGGCCTGAGCCAGCCAGACGATGCAGTTTGAAATGTGGGATTCTGGGTAGAATAAGCCGTGAAGATCAGTGTGCAACATGAGAAGGCACCAATTGGCTTCAAAGCCAAAATGCTTGTCACAAGTCCCTTTAAAAGCCCACTTTCCCAGTCAGAAAATGCCGGCGGGAAAAAATAAATCTGTGCTGCACTTTGATCTTTTCATGTCTATCATATTTGATAAGAGCCTGTGAAGAAAATGAGGAAAACACTGGCATTCAGGCAGCAGACTGCACTGTGCAGCATTAATTAATGTGACCTGCTGGAAGCTGCAGCTGCTCTGCAAGAGGTTGAAATCTGTTTGTTGGGGTTTTTCTCTTTTCTGTTTTTTTGGGAAAAGATTTAATTCCTTAAACATGTGTTCTCAGAGCTTCATCATTAGGTAAATAAAAAGCCACATGCATGCAGTGTTTATGCTCCATGGAAGGCGTAAAAATTGTCCTTCATTGGAAAAAGCATTGAGCACATTTTTTAATTGACACAAGCTGGACCGTGATGTGGAAGAAAACAGTATGCAAAAATTTTTAAATAAGCATTAAATAATTTAAAATCCTTTTTAATGCAAAATGTTGCAAATTGTAGAAATTACCTTGAGGTTGAGGAAACCGGTCTAAAATTATCTAATTGGGCTTTTAGTTTGTCTTATTTCAGCTCATTCATTTATTTTAACAATCATTGGTGACTCTGGTAACTTGAATCATTATTATTTTTTTAATTCTCTAATTTAAGAAAATATGATTACGTTGTTTTTCCCTATTACTTTATTTTAAATAAATAAATAAAATATTTCAGTTTTTCTCTATTGGCTATGAGTGTAAGATTTTAAATTTTCCCAATTTAATTCAATTTTAGCTATTTAAAAGTACAAAATCATGATAGTTTTAGGGCATTAAACAAAGAATGCAAGCAAAAAAAAAAAGTAGGAAAAAATATATAGAGATTGTTTATAATTCATTAGGGACCCGATCATTCCAATTTGGTTAAAATGTCTGAAAATGTTACTAGAAGCAAAATATTGCATCAAAAAGTTTTTTTCAGCAAACAAACTGCATGTCTAAAGTTTAAAAAATGTATTCTATTCTATTCTACACAGTTCTGATGACTTGTGTAGCTACTTAAACATATTGTCAGTACTGTAAAAAGAGGAAGCTGAAATAAAGAGGAAACAAATTTGTCCATGCAGCAATTCATTTTTATTATAGTGTCAAAAACGTATACAATAAGGTGAATTATGTTATGGTCCGGGTGAATCCTCAATTCTGATTGAATGCTGGGTGTGGATTAAAAAGAAGTTCCGATCACATAGCCCAAATGTATCCCTGCAGGGACTTTTCTTCATTATCTGGACAAAAACAAGAGATAAGAGATGAACTTTCTCTCTGAACCGACTCTTTATTCAACCAATCGTGATGATCAGCATTTATATCACTCTGCTTTGCGGCTACAGTCGACATCAGCGGCACATTATCATGTTACTATGACAACATGCTGCACCACATATCAAATAGTCCACTTTTTGTGATAAAGTGATCTAAACCAACAAAAATAACAAGAATAAAGTACCAGAAATCTATTGAATGTTTATTTATTTTGGAAGTGATCATGGTAAAAGCGGGATAATGCTCGACCAAGTGTGAATTATCGGGATTTAATGCGAGCTGTGGAATCCTGATAAAAAGTTCCTTGATTAGTTTTCTGATAATTCACACTCAGTTGAGCATTATCCCTTACATGACTCATTTTAGAACAAAATGTGAACAGAATGAGAATATCTTAGTACATATCTTAGTACAAGTTCTTAATAAATCCTAAAACAGCGCTTATTCTGAGAACATAAATCTACATTTTTGTAAAATGACGATAATGAATGGAAGTCTGACTTCTTAACATTTATTGAATTTTAAAATAATATTCTTTAAGTGACACAAAAAAACCATAAAGCAATTTAAGCTTATTATTATCTTAAATAAAGTTTTTTTTGTCAAAAAGATTTTGACCTATTTTAGTAATAATTTTCATTTTTCTAGATCCTAGCTCTAAAAATTCTCACCTGTGCTTTGGACAACTTAAAACTTGTTGAAAATTCTTTCTTGAATGTCTAAAAAGAAGGTTTTGCAAAATCTTTTGCAAAAACATGTCCAAATCAGGTACAAAAGATTTATGGGGCATTTAATTTTTGCTCAGGCATTAAGGATTAAGTAGAACTTTATATGTCTTTAGGCTCAGTGAATTACCTGTCAAAACCAGCTTTCATTCATTTCAATAAATTCTCACTCCCACTCGTGTGGCTGACTCTGTCTGCCATGTTGAATACTTGGCAAGTCTGAGGATGTAGCTAAATAAACCGATGAAAAAGACACATTTTCCTCACTTAAAAAAAAAACTCTATTGATGTGAGTCCACACACTTTTCTGCAGAAGTTATGGGGTGGCAACAATATGTGACACGATAATGATGAGGCTGCAGATGAAGACAACTGTGAACCTGAGAAGCATCAGCCTCTAATCAATACAGAGCTCATGACTGGTGATGGACGGCAGGAATCGCAGAGAAACTGGAGAGACAAACTGTCAAGAGCTCAAAATACACACATGCACCTTCCTTCAAGGTCAGCTGTCTGTGGCTGTAAGTGATGAATGAAAAGAAGCTTCAATTTTTGCTTTAAGATCTTCACAAAAGGGCTATTTTATTGAATAGCTTGTATAGGAGCATTTTTGTGTGTAATTTATTATTTAATTCACTGGATTTAACGAATGCATTTCTTTACATGTAAAAAAATAATTAAAAAATACTGATTATTAAACAACAAATTCCTGCTTTCTTATCATATACATCCAGTGCAAATTGTGTCAATTTGATCTGCTTCAAAACAGGAGTGTTTTAAATGAACCTTCATGATGAAAATCCATGCAGCTTTATTATGGCACACTCAATTAGAAAATAAATTGCTTTTCTTACAACAAATACATCCATATGGAAAAGCCATTTGGATTGCTTTACAAAATTGGATATC
>NC_050517.1:19882244-19902262 GCF_002922805.2 Oryzias melastigma
AAAGTTTTAGATTTAGTCACAAAATTATGCATTTTTTCTGATGTGAGCACTGATTTGAGTCTATTTAGTCTAATTATCCTTATGAGATTGACTTTGAGGAATAAGCTGTTTTTAAACTACCACAATTGGAAATCAGTAACATATTTTGTTTTCAGTGAAGCAAAGGAAAACCGACAGAAAAAGAAGGATACATTTGTCTAGGAGACATCTGTTGGTGGCTCGCTGTCTGCATCGATTTGTCTTATTGATGCTAAAATGTGCAGGACACAAACACAAGAATGACTGTAAGCATTCTCAAGTCAAAACCTGACATTTTATTTTAATTACTCTATTTCTATAACCCTGGAGAGTATATCCAGTATGGTTCAGGGTAAGAAAGCAAAACAACCGATTAGAAAAACAGCGATTTGGATCTAAAAATCCCACAGTCAGTGACACGAAGCAGAAAATCAATACCCAACAATTGCTGTGCCTAGAGTGGACAAAACCTGGAATTACGCTAATAAAATCATGATTGAGCCCCGCCTGCCTCTGAGGGATGGAGGCAATAATGCTCTTAAAAAAAGGACTCCCCGCTTGACCAAAGCTGTGCCCCAAATGTGAGTCCATGTGAATAAAATCACAAAAAGCCTGAAACCAATTGAGTGTATTAATCACATGCAGGTGGCAAACATGCCTGCAGCTAGGAGACACACACTCACAAATCAGAGATGATGATGGATCTCTGCAGAAGACAGAGAGTACAGAACACGAGGTTTTTGAGTGTTTCTCATATTCAGAACGATAAATATCTTTTCCCTCACATCTTCAGCTTGGGTTAATTATGAGAGAGCAGTGTGTTATCAGCCTTATGAAGGACGGCAGAGACTGTAACTAATGTGCTCTGCGGTGGAAGATTGCATCAGTCAGACAGAAACAAATTTAGGTGACAAGATCATTTTATTCTGCTCTGCATCTGCCATCCCCAGATGACTCGGTGGGTGATCTAACGCAACGGGGACCTGCTCTGCAGTTTGTGGGTGATTCTGCAGGGCGTCAACCTCACTTCAGCGAGCCATTAATTCACTTCACACAAATGAATCCAAGTGTAGGCTTCTGCCACACACAGAGAGCTCCTGTGCTTTCCAAACATACATATTCCAGCCACATTTTGGCACCCAGCTGAACACGGAGTGGGAAAGCTAGAGGGGAGAAAAAAAGGAAGAAAAATTGGACAAACTTGAAAACACCCTCCGTCAAAGGTTTAAATAATGCATAGTGCAAGTCAGTGTAGACTGTCTAGTCTGAATGGAGTCATAAATACCACACGCATCTCAAATCTTCTCAGTGTCTGCCACATCTGAGCTGCAGACAGCAGAGTTTGGTCTGCTGACAGCGTTACAACCTTCAAACGCTGCCCTCCTTTTACAAGCCATCGCTTTCTAACTCGTCGTTAATCATTTAGCGTTCCTGGTTAAAATAATGGAGGTGATAATATTCACAATTTAAAGTAGGTTATTGAAAGTTTCATCATTCGGAGTTTGAGTTCATGCATTCTTTTGGCTGGATTTTGGAGGGATTCCAGTGCTGAGTCTGTGTGGCATGGAGCTGCAGATGGCTGCTTGTGTACCTAAGACTGACTCTCAACACTATTAAAATTCTTCTCTTGCATTTTCTATTGCTTTAATGCCTTCCATTTCATGTTAAAATGTCTAAAAAATGTTGTTATTCCTAAATATGCAATTTAAAGATTGTGTTTTTCCATTTATACTTGTTTTATCTGTGTTCACCTGTTGTGTTTTTTATATTTTATACTAAAAAACTGTGAAAATTGTCAGAAAATTAAAATGTATTTTTTTTAATGAAAAACTGTATGAATCCCTCTTTTATGTATTTATTTTGTTTTTGCATGGTCGCTATTATGGCAATGAAAACTTGGTTTTAGAAAACAAAACAAACGTTTTCACCCAAAATTCAGCATTTGAAAGCAATCAGTAGTCTAAACTAGGATGAGAACACAAAAATTTAAGAGCAAAGTCATAAGAAAAATAGTCCAATTATCTGTCCATGCAGCAAGTATGTTTTATTTTTTTTTAAAAAGTGTTTAAAAGAATATTAAAATTAGCATTGTTATTACATTATTACACCGGAAATTAGTGGAAATGACTAATTATAGAACAAAATATGAACAAAATAAAAACATGATCTTAGTTCAAGTTGGCTCATCTTAATTAACTTCTTTATAATTTATTATTCATTGAGTTCTCCATGCCTCTGTTTGGTGCAGTGCGATTCATGTGTTGTCCCTCTCTCCCTAGGAGGGGAGCGGAAGAGATTCCAGATTCCCGGTGGCTCGCCTCTGCTCCTGTCCTTGGCAGTGGACCACGCCTCAGGCTCGTCTCTGGTGTCCTCCAGCTCAATCTTAATGAAGCCAATCTGCCACATTATTAATGAACTATTTGAACTCGTGGTTGTAAAGTCAGATAAGCTAATTCTTCTTTAACAGTCCCGGTCTTTCATGTTGACATCCCTAAAGTTTCTTCTTATTTTTTTCCCTTGAATGATTAAATCAGCCATTGTTAATATTTTATGACTGATTTTATGTTTTTAGATAATAACGGGTGTGAAGCCTGATGAGGGTGGTGATTCAAAGAATGAGCTATATAAACTATCTCATTAACTCATTTTTCCTATTTATTTAACTAACTTGCTAACATTTCTAAAACTTGAAAATAACATCCCTAACATTTATTAAAAAAAATGTATTTTTGTCTTTTTCTTACACTTGAAAATATAATTAAATTGCATTTAGATTACAATGAACATTTCTCAAATCAAACTTTTTGAGATTGTGAGTCTTAAAACAAGTTTTTTCTATTGTCAAAAGTATGGAGTGAACAAATTTGGATTCATTTTAATAATAATTTCCTTATTTCTAGATCCCAGCTCTTATTGAGACAAAAAATGTGCTGATTTTATAAAAAGCTTGGAGAGCAAAAGATAAATTAAAACAACTAAAAACCTGTTTGATTTAAGTATATTATCATTTTCCTTCCGTCCAGTTTAGCTTAGCTTAATTGATCAACACTGGGCACATACCATCATCAAAAAGCCCTTTTTTCACAGCAAAGCTTGTTACCGTAGAAACCTCCTTCTTCCTGTGTGCAGCTTCTGGGGCTATATCTGAGGCTCTTTCTTTTTTTGGGGACATTTTCCCTTTTCCTCACTTATCTTAATTAACTGAGCTTGAGAGGGGTAAAGAGGAATATATCCTCAACCGTTCAGCACGTTAATGCTCTGTATTAGACTGGACCCGGGAGAGGTTTGTCACACGGTAATAAAAGTATCCCTGCCCTCCAAGGACAGCTAATAAAACAGCTGAAAGACCTCATTACACCAGAGTTAATCACATTTACAGCACCGTGAAATAAAAGCTCTATAGATGGTGCTTCAGACTGAAAGTTAACTGTTATGTTCTAACAGAGATCACACATTCCAGCTCGTCTCATGCTGAGAAACCCAAACCGCACTGCAGTTACCTCTCAAGCAGCCGTATTCGTCTTTCTCCACAACTGTTTTGTCAACAAAATCTCTTCGACTGATGCTGAGAAAAAAAGATTTTTTTTCTCAGTAATAAAGGCACCTCATGTGGGCAAAAGTGGCTCAAAAAGTAGAAATAAAATGTGCTTTAAGCTTTCTATTTTGAACCTAATTTGAACATTATTAGCTTAAAAAAAGCTTAAATTTGAAATGTTGTTATAAATAAGAAAAACATGACTAACTTTTGTTTTTTTTCTTTAACTTCAGTTATAGTCTTTTGCAATTCAAAGAATGCCTGCCTGGGTCTGCGTGCAGACGGATGCACCACTGCTCCAACTGGAAATGATCAAATAATGGTTGTTGAGGATGTTAACTGGAATCAGAAATGAGTTGAAAGTTCGCCTAAGAGAGACAAGGAAAATAAATGCAAATGTTTTGGGCAACTTTTCATATTAAAACCACTAAAAAGCAACTATACAGATGTCACAATTCAACAAACTCCGCCCACTTTCTCTGTTTGATGAATGTGCACCTCAACTTTTGCTTCACATCAACTTTTCTGCTTTGGAGAAAAAAAACTGCCCACACATTTCACTCTTTTTTTTGTCTTTGTGCTTAGTGTTTGTGTTGCCTATCGCTCACACATCAATGGGCTCTGCTGGAGTTTATTGGGGCCTCGGGCGAAATTCAAAATTCACAGGAGTAGCCTCCAAACAACTTCATTTAATTCAAAATGTTGGCATTAGCATCACTTTAAAGGAATACAAACAGCATGGACAAAAAACACTTTTGAAGTATTCACTTTAATTGAATCCAGCCAATGTAGATTGAAGTTTAAAAATTTAGATGCAAAGAAAAATATGACTATAATCCAAAGTACCTTGATTAGCAAGCATTTCCCCATTAGCAAACAGCACCTCTGGATTTTTCAATTAATTTCTTAAAATATAATTTAAGTTGCTAATTTTTAAGGACTGGAGAACTTAAAGGAATTCTGATAGTATTGCTAGAATAAAAAACGTGTAACTATCAACTATCAACGTTCAAACAATGACACAAAAATTAATATATTCCATACAAACCTGCACATCACCCTTTACTACAGCTCAATAAATCAATAAATACAGAAAAAAAGTCGCTTGGAATCCTACTTTTAAAGGAATGTGCTCTGTGTAGGATTTAAATCCAACTTCTGGGTGTCTTGTAATGTTTTTCAAAATGACTGAGCACTTGAAATTGCCCAAAAGCGCTGCAGCACTGAGAATAATTACCGTTGACACTTTAGAGGCACATTACAGTGTTCTAGTGGGCCCTCAATAGCATGGCAGACTCTGAAGAGTTCACATTAAAAAGACCAACATTATAACACAACTGTAACACTGTAAAACTAAAACTGTAACACAAACTAAACATATATATGTATTTATATATATATATTTTTGAAATTAATATTTTTTCTATAACAATCTACTATAGGGTTTATGATGCTTTAAATATTGTTTAAATAGAAAATAATCTGTTTTTAATTTAAAAACAATGTGTTTTATTTTTTAACTTTAGTAATGAATCTGAATATGTATGGGAAACAATGCACACACATGTATATTTGCACATGCAAAGACCTAGTAAATCCAAGACAAAGCAAAGTATTGATCTGACAGGCAGTTAATTCCAGTCTTTTGTTACCTAATAGAGTCTGATCTATTGGCGATCACGTCCTACACGGGAGCGCTTCGCCCCAGAGGAGTGCAGCTGCCTCTAGGAAGATGAAAAAATCCTTAAAAAGAATATTAAGGAGATGATTTCTGTAAACAGAGACTTAACAGTAGTTGACTTTTTTGAGTCCTTGTTTTCAATGAGTTTTTTGAAGATGCTGCTTTTAAGTGAATCTTCAGAGTAAAGACAGAAGCGACGTGCTGTTTGGATTTAATGATGAACTTCATAAAAATCTGGCTTCATGAGCAAACTCTTTGAAAAATTGTTTAGGCAGAATGCAGCGGCATTCAAAGTAAACGGGATATTGCATGGTGAGGATTACTGCTCATGAACAAGTTGATCATTTCTGCAAAGATTATTATTGGTTCTTTAGATGTTTGATTCTTTCACTGGCCCTTTTGGGCACCACTCGGTGTTATAAGAATGTCATATTTGTGAAAACTCAATGTCTGGAAGGACCAAAAACCCAAACCACTTTCACTGGACCTTGTAAATATGAAGGAACAGGAATTCCACTCTCTCCGCTTTTGTCCTCAAATATGAAAGTCATCAAACTCTAATGTTATTTCTGGTCATGTAAACTCCAAACATAAAGAACAAAAGTCTTTTTTTTTTACTATGTTGTTTTGAAAACTACTTGATGAATTAAATCTGTCAGTTGTTTCGCTCTGTAATAAGTCTTGTTTTATTTTGAAAAATATGAAAACAAGGTCCTGATTTAACCTCGTACCAGTTCAGCAGCAAATGAAATAAAAGTATCACATAAAACAAGTCTGAAGCAATAGTTCCAATAACACATTTCCTTGTATCTGTGCCAGAACTGTTTTTGATTCAGTTGGAGATATGGCGTCTAGTCAAAACCGAATCAAGCAATAAGGCATGACGCTCCATATCTGATGTTTCTGGGCCACCAGCGGAGTGGAAAAGGGCCTTTGTGATTTAAATTAGTATATTCTACATCCTTTATCTAAACGGACAAAAGATAAAAGGCCATAGCGGTAAAGATATTGCCAATATATATATACATATATATATATAAATGGGATTTAAAGATTTGGGAGTGCATTTCCTTTTTGTGTTTATACTGTTGAAGATGGCTGACCGATGGCTATGGATGACATCATCAAGGGGTAATGTTTCAATTTGAAGACATTATTTTTCCATAACTCTCCGTTTGGAGGGCTAAATGTAGGGGTAGGGAACGCTTTAGGGATAGGGATAGAATTCAGATTTGGCCTAGAACTTGTTTGTGACATGCTACACGTTAGCTACATTAAAAGCGTTACCCGCATTATCATCTTCACAAAAACTGTAGCTCCCATGTAGTTGGCTAATACGTAAAAAAACAGACTAAGACCACGAAAGTACACGTTACTGTGACAATAATAACTCCCAATCTTTTTAGTAGGCTAAGCCTTAAAGAGCAAACTGATACAGCTAAAGATAAAACTTTACGGTGACTTTCCTAACTTCCAACCTTGCTAGTAGGCTAACACATAAAAAACAGATACCGCTAAAAAAACGCTGCTGTGACTATGCTAACTAACCAACTTTGTTACTAAGCTGGCATGTAAAAAAACAGACTCATTCCACTAAAAATAAAACTTTAGTGTGACTATGCCAACTCCCAACCTTAGACTAACATGTAAAAACAGAAGGATAACGCTAAAGATAAAACTTTACAGTGACTATGCTAACTCCCAACCTCAGGCTAACATGTAAAAACAGACGGATAACGCTAAAAATAAAACTTTACCCTGACTATGCTAACTCCCAACCTCAGGCTAACATGTAAAAACAGACGGATAACGCTAAAAAAAAAACTTTACCCTGACTATGCTAACTCCCAACCTTAGGCTAAGATGTAAAAACAGACGGATGACGCTAAAAAAAAAACTTTACTGTGACTATGCTAACTCCCAACCTTAGACTAACATGTAAAAACAGACAGATAAGGCTAAAGATAAAACTTT
The DNA here is from genome assembly GCF_002922805.2 of Oryzias melastigma. Taxonomy (NCBI): domain Eukaryota; kingdom Metazoa; phylum Chordata; class Actinopteri; order Beloniformes; family Adrianichthyidae; genus Oryzias; species Oryzias melastigma. The sequence continues at coordinate 19,889,453 of NC_050517.1, forward strand.
ACAGTGACTATGCCAACTCCCAACCTCAGGCTAACAAGTAAAAACAGAAGGAAACTTTACTGTGACTATGCTAACTCCCAACCTTAGGCTAACATGTTAAAAAAACAGACTGATATCACAAAAACACGTTACTGTGACTATCCTAACTCCCAACCTCATTAGTAACATGTAAAAGAAAAACTGATACCATTAAAACACCCATTACACTATTGAGTGTGCTTTTTTTTTACACTATTTTTCAATAAATCTCCATTTGGAGGGCTAAATGTAGAGGTAGGAAGAAGCTTTGGGAGTAGGGAAGAATTTAGATTTGCTTCAAGTCTTTCATAAATCAGAATAGAGTTGTAAAATGAAAAGCCCAAAGCAAGACTTGCAAAATTTGCACCGCTTCCACATTTTGCACCAAGCCTCTACACACCGTATGTGGTGGACATGTGCTAGTATAAGGTCCGGAGTGAGACCCAGGGGCTAAATGTGCATTCAAGTGAACGTGAACGTACCTTAAGAGTCCTGATGGAAATCTGATCTTTGTTTCCTTCTGATCCATAAGATGCTTTAGAGAACACAAACATTTTATTCTGAAAATCTTGACTGTTATTTTCTAATTTTCTCATGTAGTGGGATTGGTTAGATCTGGTTATTATGAGAAAACTCAAAGAAAACATGGATGAAGCGAAGTAATCAATTAAAAATAAAAAAGAGGATTCTTTTCAAAGATGCGTACATTTTTGGCAGGAGTCAAGAAACAGAATGTCCAAAAAAACCAAAAGGAAAATTAACTCTTCCAGTTTTTATTAGCAAAAACTGCAAAGAGGCTCACTTGTAAAGAACCCTCTTCAAAGCCCAGTGATTGTGATATCATGTAGCAGATGTGTTCCTGAGGTCTTCATTTCCCTGAGTAGCGAACCTTTTTAACATCCAGCCTCTAATTTGGTCTGAAGAAGCGCAGGCGGACCGTGCTGAACCAACAGTGATTGCAATAACTCTTTAGAGCCTCTGCAGGAAACAAAATCATGCTCGATCGTTTCAGTTTAGTGAGTCATTTCACGGTAAATAAAAGCCAGCACGGTTTGAACGACACGAGTGGCTTCTCTCTGACTCTAAGCTGCACATAGACCGCCTGGATTGCTAGAGAAATCACTTAAACCCAGTTGTGGTTCTTCACTTGGCTGTTTGGGTTTGGATGAGTCCCAGACAAAAGCCTACCCAAACAAGATCAGAGGGTTTCACTTAAAGAATAAATGAGAACATGTGAAAAATATGAGCTTTTTTGTGTGGAAACGTACAGAGAACTTAATCACGTTTTCCTTAGAACATTAATTTAGAAGCACATGTATAACGTGGAGATATGAATGATTCACTGAATGCATATTTTATTCGGTATTCCTAAATCTCCTAAAAAGTGACACATTGAGGCCACGAGTGAAGTAAAATACCGATACTTTTCGTGCTGGGTTTCAACAATCTACCATATGAACTGCAACTTGGCAAAAACGCATAATGATCCATTACAAAAGAGGAAGATCATCAGGATTTCCAGCACCTTGCGGGTTTACTCACCGCTGCGGTTGTAAACATATAATAGCTTAATGGTGGGACAATTTGGAAGCAGCTGGAGGCAAATGCAGCTGTTTTGCTTCAAACTGGCAGAGAAGGGGAACGGTGCAGCGCTGCATTTAGTCCTTTGCACACACATGCATGTGCATATGTGGACAGATAAAACACTGGAGACAAGATGGAGATAAAATAAAAGCTTTTGTAACATGACAACCACAGTTTTCAGTGTAACTTAAACAATCGTGACTTATTATGTGAGAAAATGTGTGCCTGATTTTAGAAATATTATTTCCAGAACAGTACATGCATGCATGCACATGTGAGCACATTGCTGTCACCAACCAGCAGGCTTGTTTTGGTAGGAGCTACAGCGCTCTCTATTGGCAGCAGCTGTCATTTTTCTCTGTGGTTCCTAAGAACATACCCCTGGTCCGCAAGAAAAACCTACAGTCACATTTTTAAGCCCACAAGTTTAGAGGCTGTAATTTTGCGGCCGGGTCAAAGTGATTTACTCCACTGAGGTTTTCAGCTCAGGTTGATGTCACTAGCTCAGAATGAAGATTTCATTTGTTGTTGATTTGGGAAACAATGGCTTTTTTTTTTTTTTTGGAAATTAAACAGATTAGGAGAAATATTGTGGGACAAGAAGATGATTTTTTTTTCACAAAATGTGACAACACACAAAAAAAGCTGCTCTGTTTTCACTTGCATGGAAAACCTCTCATTCAACCTCAGCTTAAACACTTCTTGCAAACAGGGCAGATTTTTTCTTTCTTTGCCACCTGTGCAAACATTTGCACACAATCACAGCATCCACTTCTACTTTTGCTGAATCTGAGGGTCTAAAATATTTCTGCTATCAAAGTGAGAAAAATCGTGTTTTCCTATGTCATTCTATTAAAAATAAGATAAATCTAAATCATTTGAGACTGTTTTTACAGAATATGAGCCGTTTCCTTTCTCATGGAAGAAGAAAATTGGGTATTAAGCACTTTTCCCAGAATAACTCATGGACAGGGGCGGAGCTAGAACCTTAAATATGGCGGGCTGAAGGGGAAAGAAGACTTTGGAAGGGTGGCAAATGAGACCAGCAAAGTGGAAGGCCATTACAAACAAAAGGATCAAAAATACATATTTAACATAGCTTTATGATTAGGATTTTTTTTAATTTAAGACTATTGCTATTGTTTTTTTGCAAAGCTTAAAAAAGCTTGATTATGAGAATAAAGTCGTATATTTATGACTTAAAAAGTCAAAGGCTAAATTTATGACTTTAAATCTTGCAAATCTACTAGAAGAAAAGTCATACATTTACGAAAAAAAGTTGTACATTTACGAGAAAAAACTAATACATTTATTAAAAAAAATGTCATAAATTAAAGAGAAAAAAATTGTAAATTTGCAAGAAAAAAAGTCATAAATGTACGAGAAATAAGTCAAACATTTAAGAGAAACAAAGCAATAAACTTACAAGAATAAAAGTAATAAATGTATGAGAAAAAATCATAAATTAAGTAGATAAAAATTGTAATTTTACAGACAAATCTTACATTTTAGAGAAAAAAAATGATACACTTACATGAAAAAAGTCAAATTGACAAAAAAGTTGTAAATTTACTAGAAAAAAATCATACATTTACGAGAAAATGTCATAAATGAAAGAAAAAAAATATAAATTAAAGAGAAAAAAAAATTTAATTTACAAGAAAAAAAAGTCGTAAATGTACAAGAAATAATTACTACATTCACGAGAAAAAGTCACAAATTTACAAAAAAAAGTCATACATTTATGAGAAAAAAAATTAAGGAGAAAAAAATTAGTGAATTTACAAGAAAAAAAAACTTAAAATGAAAAAGGCAAATTGACCAAAACACAGCTGTAAATTTACAAGCCATAAATAAAGAAGAAAAGCACCAAAGTTGTCGGTTTATCAGAGCAAGGCTCGAAGATGAAACACATGGAGGATCTTGTGAGGCTTCATTCCAGATCAGTGTCAAAATAAATTTGAACCTTTTGGCGACTCTAAATCAAATTATTAGCAGTGAGGCTGACTTTACAGGGTTTGGTGTCGGTTATGCGGCATTTCATATGTAAAATAAATAGCTCAGAGACGCACTTTTGCAGGACTACACTATATTCTGCCCTCTCAGTTCACACACCCATAAGCCCATTCCCCACTTTACCTCATGTCTCTGTCATGCGCAGAAGGAGCAGCACAGGAGACTGAAAACAGTGTTCGATACGCCCCGTTCTCCAAATGAAACAACACAAAACAACAAAGAGAAATGGAAAATAGTTTGTTGCATTAGCACAAGAACAATAAAAATTCCAAAAACTAGGCCTCTTCAGACGGAATTACCACACAGTTGGAGGAGATCTGGTCTTTTGTGGAGGAAGAAATGATAAAAGTGAACAGCTGCAGCGATATAGATGGCTCTATCAACGGGCTCTGCAGAGATCCTGCAAGTCGCCCATCAATGATTAAAACATTAATAAGCTGTGAATCACACGAAGAAGCTTCCAAACATTTGTAACCTGTTGAAATCCAAGACACTTTTTACAGTTTAGTCGATCTACTGCTGAACACGGCGTTCTCTCACTGGACTGTAGCTCACTTCCACTTTAAATCTCGTAAATTTATGAGAAAAAAAGTCACAAATTTATTACTTTTAATCTTGTAATCTTTTCTTTTTTTTGGTTGCCCTAATATTCTGTCATAAATAATGATTTTGATTGAAACAAAAAAAGTGAAAGCTGCCACCCCTTCCCCCCTGTAGCTCCGCCCCTGCTCACAGATAACTGCCAACTTCTGCTTAAGACCAGAAGACAATAGGGGCCAGCAGCTGCAGTTTTTCACCTTCGGCAATGAGGGTACATAAACACTCCTTTCCTGCGGGAGTTTTACCTCGCCTCTACAAGTGATTATGAAAAATATGGAAATGTTTGACCCTTGAATATGACAAATAGGAAGCAGACTCTGCTCGCAGCTGCAAACAATTACAAACAGAGTAAGGAATGCTTCGCCACTGCTCCTCTGGGGAAATGCTCGCCGTGGCCATTTGTCCTCTGAACAAACTGAAGGGGAGGGGGAAGAAAAACCGTTCAGGTTGTTGAAATACGCACGTTAGGGTTCTGAAACCATCGCAGCTTCCATTATTCTAACTTGAATTATTCTTGACATCTGCGAAAACTTCAAAACAATCTTCAATTCCAATAGAACAGATGGGGTGAGCTGATAATAAAAACCACATGAGACAGAGGAGATGCTGCAGCTAAAGTGTATGTGGCAGCTTTGAATCATACCTTACAATCCAGGCTGAAGTTTGAGACCCCCAAAATCAAACTGCAAATCTGAGCTGAATAACTCAGCGGACCTTCTCCAAAGGAAGAGGGTATAAATGTCAGGCACGCCAGAGCAACTCCAGCTGATAAAATCTTAACACCAGCTCAAGTGTAAATAATTAAATGCGATTTCAGTGGAGGAGCTGACGGAACATTAGGCGCTGCTGTGAGGCTCAAGGTTGTTTAGCTTAGAGGAACTGATGGGGCTTTTTGTTGTTGCTCTGTGGAAAATACCTGAAAGGAATTAAAGTGTCAATCAAAGAAGGAGACCAGCCTGTGGAGGAACTTTAAAGACACTTAGCAAGTGGATTAAAAGACATTTAACCCCAAAATACTGCAGATACAAAATATACAGAATTCCTCTCAAAATAAATAGAATACAAGATTTTTTTTCTTTGTTATAGGTACAAATAAAAATCTGCAATTTTAATAGCAGAATATGTCTTCATAATACTCTCAAAAAAGAAATCCACTACTCTTTTGAGACTAAAGTAGATCTTAAAATTACCAATAAACTTTCATATTTAAGTATATTGTTCCAGTAATTTAACATTTTTTGTTTTAAAAGAGGTGTTGGTGCTCAAAAGCTATTGTAGGTCTATTTATCCTCCAAATTATCCTCTTTTAAGCTCAAAACTATTCTTACTTCTAAAGTATAACCACCTTAAAGTATAGAAACACATCTAAGCAGAAATTTGTCTTAAATTTAATTTTTTTTTAGAAATAAAACATTTTACCATCACAAATCAAAATTCAGGTCAAAAATATTAATTAAAGAAAAATGTGCTTTGTTTGTAATGTTGCTTAAAAATATATGTTTTCGAGATCTTACGACTCAATATTTATTGATTAAAGTATCACTGACTAGTTAGCTTTGTCTTATATCAAAAGTTACAAGATATTTAAACTAGAAGTTAGACAAAAATGCTCTTCAGTTTTGTGTTTTTACATTGTGTCAATGTTTCACATGCTCAGAGCACAACAAATGTTCAAGACTTAATTTTTGTTTTGCATTAACAGCAAAAACGGAATCTTATGAAATAAATACCCTTAATTAAAGAATAAAATAATCTTATCAAACAATTTTCAACATCAAAATAATCTTAGTTTAGCCCTATTTAACCATTCATATTGATTTATAAGACCCATTTCTCATTAGCATAATCAAACTATCCTTAGAAAGTGAAATAACTATCATGCTTTCTACCCTGTAGTTCATCATCATTCCACTAGGGGCAGTAGAAGGACTTTTCCTGGCCTTTTCAAAATGGCTGCTTGCACAAAATCTCAAAGTTTTAACACTTTTTGGTGAGAATAATTCATCTGTTGTTATTTATTTACTTGATATATTGAAGGAATTAAAAATGTGTCAATATTTTTTATTTCTAACACACTGTGATCCAATTCCTGAAATACAGCAGAGATGTTACAAAATAAGTGTGACTTAAAAAAATAGAAACAGTTTGAATTTAGATTTTTTTTTTTTCTAAAAGTGCTCCTGTACAACAGCAGTAGCTTCGGTGGAATTCTCTTTTGGTGCAAACTGCGCCTCAGTTTGGCAAATTAGGACAGCTCCTTCTAAAAAGTCTCCATTCTAACCTGACAAGTTTAAACAACACAGATCCTTTCCCGGTTGCACTTGCAGTATTGATGTCTTGTCAGAGGGTGTCTAGAAGGAAGGCAATAATTTGTCTCCTAACGTGATTGAAATGAGCTCTGTGTCTGGGTGCTGTGAGCTCGGGGGCAGAGACAGCCGACAGCAAGCTGAATGAAGAATCAGATTCAGCCCAAAGCTGGAGAACAACAAAGAAGAAACTCCCATTTACTGCAATAAAGATTTGATGGGAAAAAAAGATTTTGAACTTTTTGGCTCTGTCAAAGAAAAAACCTTTTGTTATTATTTGGTTGTCCTTAGATTAACAATCAAAATAAATTGAAATAACATTCATAAATGACAATTCAAAATTCATAAACTTGTTCTTCTGGCATTTTTTTAAATGACATATATAGACAAAATTTAGACAAAAATGTGCATTTCTGATTATTTCTTTATTTAAATTGTTTTAAATCAGGAGTAGACAAAAAATATTGTTAGAAAAAGATTGCATGTTGCATAAAAGCTAACGGTTAGCCATCAGCTCGCCGCTCTGTTCCATTCTGACGTGTCCACTTGTAGACGCATAGATCCATGTATGCTTTTGTTTTCTTCATCCGAGCTGGCATCTGGATCAATACTGTACCGGTGGACAGCTCCAGTTTTACTAGACATTTTTGTGGCACCACTAATGTTAGGTTGGGAGTGTGAGGGGCTGTAAGCTAGCAGGAGAGCACGTAAATAGAGGAAAATCTCACTACTTTTCAACAGTCCTGCAACTCAGAGGGGAATTTCTGATGTATTACTGTCGCTCTGTAGAAACTATGATTTAGAAAAAGCACTTTTTTTGGCCAAAAACGGCATATTGATAATTAAAAGATGACGGGAAACGCTTTTACAATAGATCTTAAGATGATCGGAGTGGGACTTTAAGGATTTACCCTGGTATACACCTTTCAAAATAACATTAAAAATAGTCAAAACTGTTAATAATTTCCTCAAAGACAAAACAACAGAAAAATAAACCTCATTACGTGTTAGGTTTTTCCACAGCTTCAAAAGATAAATGATTTTTCAAGAGGATCAGCTTTCACTTCGCTCTTCTATCCCTGGATCTGAGGACGGGGGTTGCTAGGTGATGGTGGCTATCTCTGCGGTGACGTGATCCCCTTTGGCCCTGATTTTCACTCAGCACCTCAGACAGATACAGGGCGCATGCACGTGGACGTTCACAATGCCCACACACCAACGCAGACAGGCTGAGGGGCCGCCGCTATCCATAGGTCTTTCTCTCGCCGCGCTCTTATCTGTGTGAGGCTGTTGTCACTCCCTCATTGCTGTGCTGAGAGGAGCTTCAATGGCCTGGCCTGATGAAGCCTGGAAAACACGCCTGAAAGCTTTTAGGTGTCAAGGAGAACCAGATGGTGACAATGGAGAGGCCCCGGGAGTAGGAGCAGCTCAGCGCCCCTTCTGTTGATGGCTCAAGCTAAATGTGAACACAAAGCTTTGTCTGTTTTCCAACCATGAATGATGTATTTTGATTCACCTTTAGAGTCTGTTGGCATGAGTTCTCCTAAACGGGGAGACACCTACGTGTTACAGTTCTTTTCATAGCTGCAGTTGTTCCGCTTGCTTTTGTTTGCAGGTTGTGGCATCATCCCCCACACGAGAAACTAAACTGTCTATTAACTGTTTGACCACAGTAATACAATTTGAAGCGCATAGAATTTTGGGGCTCGAAACATTTTCATTGCAACAAAGGGTTTTAGCTCATTTTTCTGAGGATATAATGGAAAAATCGAGTTTTTAATAACACAATTTGCAAATATATCTATGTTTTTAGCCTTTTTTTTACACCAATTCCACTGTAGTTTAATGTGCCTTTTGCTAATATTCATACATAATGTCCTGACAACATGCTAGACATTATATTTTAAAATTTAATTTAAAAAAATTTAAGAGCAAAAGTTACTTTCTTACAGCTTTTGTTCTTATTTTTGTCTATATAGTCACCCACAATAATATTTAATACGTATCAAGGATTAACAATAAAAAACTAATATTAATAATTAATAAAACCACCAGTGAGATGAAACTGTTATTTAATCGTTCACATAGAACTGACTTTTTTTTTCTTTTTCAGATGAATTAATTTTCAAATTAAATAAGCAGGTCAAAAGAGTTAAATTTTTGTCCACTGACTAAATTAATTAAATGACTATTTTTAAACTGCATTTTTTTTATTTATCTTGACTTTTTTTATTGGATTTAAGGAGCACATGGATGAAAGACCTGTTTCCAAAGAAGTTAACTATGTGGTGCATTATTTTAACCTGATGCATGGTAGAGGCTTGGATTTAAAAACTTTTTTTTTTGTTAAATTGCTGTCATTTTAACTCTTAAGGTGATAAGATTGGGGGTGAGAATTAATAAGGTTTCTTTTCTACCCACTTCTTTGCAAACAAGCACTTCATGACTTTCTGTTTATTATTGTGATATTTAACAGTTGTACTTTTTGTTTAAAAGTAAAAGTAAATCAAATAAAAAAAAAGATTTTAAAAAGAAAAGAATATGTCCAAACAGGCAAAGAATATTCCTTAAATAATCCAAATGTTTAAATCTAAATTCACATTTCTGCTGCATCAGTAGCTACATAATGCCTGTTTTCTTTTATGGAACAAATTTCAACAATTAATAAAAAAAATGTTGTATATTTGTCCTCTGAAACTTCTATGAAATTAAAAGCTGAAAAATATGTGTGATGGCAAAGTAATATTTTCTTTTTTGCCTTTTTAATTTACTTTACAAAAATTACACAAAATAAAAAAAAATAATCAGGAATTTTAGTAAAATGGTTTTAAAAAAATGACACAAAATAAAAAAAATTGTGGAAAAATTGTTAATACAACAGACCATTAATTTTCCCTTTTAAACAACCTGTGGTGTGATGTAACAACAGATGTTCTCCTTTATTGAAGTTGTTTAGATTTGTTTTCAATTGTGTTGTGTCAATTGTGTTGCGTCAAGGTCCTCTGCCCTTCTATCCTTCACTTTGACTTTAAAAGGTAAAATCTTCATCACAAAGTTCAAACCAGCTGTAAACATTTTACAGAGAATGAAGATTTAATCAAATAAAGTTGTTGATTTGTAGAAACTTGTAAAAGAAACATTTGAAAATTTTCCTACAGCGAGGCTGAATTTGGTCGGCATCCGTTTGCACTGAAAATGTTCTTTTGTGTTGAAAAAATATCGAATGAGAAAGAATTTATGTAAAGACAAACAATGATCAATCTTTTTGCACTAAAAGATAATTGGAGGCTGGATTGAGTGTTAGAATGACATTCTATGGGTAAAAAAAAAATCATGTAATTTTTACTTTATGGAATATTTTCTAATGAAACGACTTCTACAAATCAACAACTTTCTGTCATTGAAACTTCTTTATCTCTAAAAAAATATCTACCGATATTTTTAGACTTAACAAAGAATTTCTTGTAAGCCTATAGTGTTTTATTTTGAAAATAGATTTTCAGAAACAGGAAGCCTAAAAATGTTAATTATGGCCCCATCTGTGAAAATATTGTCTAATTAAAAAATTTTGGTGGCCTGAAAAAAGGTTGGGCAGGACAGTTTTAAGTGATCATTGGGGCTACATGTGTGATCACATCAGCTCTTCACATCCTCACACAAGCTCCACAAAACATGTCAGTTTTACACTTTTTTCAGACCACTCCTCAGCCACTGATCCATAAGCTCTGTGACCAGCAAACAAGCACAGATGTCAAAGAGACACGCAAAAAAGCATGCGGCTAAAAGCTAAAAGCACAGCGTGTTTTTCTTATATATATATATATATATATATATATATATATACAGAGTCTGACCTCTTGCATTAGGCTACAGAGTGTTAGAAGGTAGTATCAAAAATGTGAGACATACATGCAGACTGTGTACAGCATGCCTCTAAGCTAAGTAATCATGTTTTCCATTACCATACATTTTTCCCCCTGTAGCCTGGGAGCATAAATCAGGTCAGAAAAATGCATCAGTATGTGGAATGTCATATCAGTTCCAGAGTCAAGGGAAACTGTAAGAGCACACGTCCGTACTGGAGGGCGTTCCAATGTCTTTAAGACAAGTTAAAGCAGCGGTCACTGTGTAAGACATGCAATACAGACCTATGAAACACATGTTTTATCTACTAATGTTTACAAATACCCTGATTTTTCTTGCCCTTACAAATACAAAGTTATGCATCTAAACCAAATATAAAGATAGATTTGAGACTTTTTCTTTTGATATTCACACTATAAAGTCCGTAGATGTTGGAGTTTGTTTTGATATTTAGCAGCATCGTTGGCTGCTAGATTTGAATCTCCAACATGAAGCTGACGGTCCCATAGCAGAGTTGACTCACATTTCTCAAGGGCGATATTTCTTTTGTCCCGATTGTAATCATAGTTAAAACGAAAGTGTCTATTTGAATGTAATCTGTTTAAAATATGACATTAGCTCCTTTTTCAACTGGGCGCTGATTATGAAGTGACATGGCTCATCAGGCCTGGGATGAGTTGAAGGAGCCAATTGAAGATCTTGTGTCCTTGTGCTGTGATTACAGGGGTAAGTGATCATCATCCTCATCCTCTAATAACTGGCTTCACACGAGCGACCTACTTTAATATCTTTGTAGCCGAGTCAAATAGTTCTTTATATTTTGTTAGTGTGAAAACATAAACTCACTAGCCTCTTTATTAGGTATGTCTTGGTAGTACAGGGTTGGACTCCCTTTTTCCTTCAGAACTACCTTAATCCTTGGTGGCATAGCTTAAACAAGGTACTGAATACATTCCCAGAGACTTTGGTTCATACTGACATGACAGCATCACACAGTTGCTACAGATTTATCCACTGCACATCCATGATGCCAACCTCCTGTTCCAACACATCCCAAAGGTACTTTATTGAGATCTGGGGACTCCAGTGAACTTATTGTCATGTTCAAGAAACCAGTCTGAGATTATTCCAGTTTTATGGTGCGTTATCCTGCTGGAAGTAGAATGGACATGGTCACCTACAACGCTCGGGTAGGCTGTGGGCTTGTAATCATACTCAACTGGTACTAAGGGGCCGAAGGTGTGCCCAGAAAATATCCTGTACACCAGGGGGATATGGTGTATGACGTGGCTTTTTAACGGGGACCAAAACTCGGGATGCGACCGGCACTGGTACCCTGATCTGATATCTTAACCCTAGCCTGGTCCGTGTCTGGAACCAGTACCACATCTGGAACTGGTCCCGACCTGTATCTGGTATTGACTCGTTTCCGGTTAAGATTAAGGTTAGAATACCAGTGAGGTCCATGTCCCAGTAACGGTTTGGGGCCCGGAGGTCGAGGAGCCTTGATTTGATTGGAACATCCAGCACGTCAAAAAACGACAAATTGGGGACACCCAAAACGCCAGTTTTTGATGCGAGAGTCCTTAACCAAACGTCAAAATGTGACGACTTGGGAATGAGAATGTGTTGCAATGTGTTACCAGTGCAAGATAACTTCAGGCCGTTAATAACAAAAATATTAATATAAAATGATCTGTGGGACCAGATATCATCACCCAGCGGGCCGGATCCAGCCCCCAGGGCTTGACTTCATGACATGTGCCCTACACCACTATTTGAACTGTTGCAGGATGGTTACATGCTTTCATGTTCATGATGCCAAATTTTAGACCTATACATCCAAATGTCCCAATAGAAATCAAGACCAAACATTTTTCCAGTCTTCTACTGTCCCATTCTGGTAATCCTGTGTGACCTGTAGCCCCAGTTTCTTGTGCTTAGCTAACAGGAGTGGCAGCCGGTGTGTTCTTGTGCTGCTTTAGCCCATCTGCCCAAAGGTTGGACGGGTTGTGTGTTCAGAGATGCTCTTCCTCAGGTATAACCACTGGTTATTTGAGTTACTGTTGTCTTTCTATCAACTGGAACCAGTCTGGCTATTCTCCTCTGACCTCTGGCACAACAAGGCATTTCTGTCCAGGGAACTCTGGCTCACTGAAAATTTTCTCATTTTCTGACCATTCTCTATAAACCCTAGAGATGGTTGCGGGTGAAAAATCCCAGTAGATCAGCAATTTCTGAAATATTCCGACTAGCCCGACAACCATGACACATTCAGTCAATTCAGTCACCAACTGCAGCAGATCCTCTTGACCTTGACTACATTCCTAAATTAATTGAGTCGTGATTTGCTTATTAGAAATTTGCTTTAATAAGCAGTTGGACAGGTATGCTTAATAAAGTGTATTTCACAGCTTTAGCA
>NC_050517.1:19903130-19911429 GCF_002922805.2 Oryzias melastigma
TCTGCTGCTTTTGCCCATCTGCCCAAAGGTTGGACGGGTTGTGTGTTCAGAGATGCTCTTCCTCAGTTATAACCACTGGTTATTTGAGTTACTGTTGTCTTTCTATCAACTGGAACCAGTCTGGCTATTCTCCTCTGACCTCTGGCATCAACAAGGCATTTCTGTCCAGGGAACTCTGGCTCACTGAAAATTTTCTCATTTTCTGACCATTCTCTATAAACCCCAGAGATGGTTGCGGGTGAAAAATTCCAGCAGATCAGCAATTTCTGAAATATTCCGACTAGCCCGGCAACCATGACACATTCAGTCAATTCAATCACCAACTGCAGCAGATCCTCTTGACCTTGACTACATTCCTAAATGAATTGAGTCGTGATTTGCTTATTAGAAATTTGCTTTAATAAGCAGTTGGACAGGTATGCTTAATAAAGTGTATTTCACAGCTTTAGCAGCCCAGACTTAATAACAAACCAGTTAGTCGGTTTAATAGTAATTGGATAGAAAGCTGTGAAATCAGAGGCAAATATGGTGTCAAAAAATAACTGTTTGACAGAAATACTTTAACACTCTTGAGGGAAACTGCATCTGTTTGTGGGATTCACTAAGTAAAAATGGCAAAACTTGAGACAAAATTATGTTGAGTTTTAGCATGTGGTCATTGTGGTTGCAGGCAGTTGCAAAAACAAACCAAAAAAGGGCAAAACAACTTTCAGTTCTTCTCACTGGGAAGCACTTCTTACCAAGTCTTGAGTGGCTGTCTTCAGAAAAAAAGAAACATTTTTATGCCACAGACCAGACTAGATCCAGCAACGTATCAGTGCCTTGACTCGTACCAACAGAGCACAGCCATCAACAAAGAAGAGGATTAGATTTGAGCGGACACAATTGGAAATCAAAAACTGCTCATCCCGGTTCACAGTTTTTCTTTTGTTAGATTTTCCCAGCTTCCATTTGGCGCAAAATTTGTTCCTAAAATTGGCTTCTATTAATGTGCCAAAGGCTTCTCTTGTGTTTGAAAACTCCAATTAATGACCAGCCACAGTGATTCGTTTTCATCTTTTCAACTCACATTCTCTGGCACCCTTAAACATTGAGGAAAAGCAGCAGCTAAAGGCAGTTTATTGTGATGACTTTGAATGGAAACGGTGCTGCTACATCCAGCCTTCGTCGTCCTCTGCTCTGGCAAATAAATGTGAAGGCTGCAGTTTATTGTTGAGGTATAAAGGGTCCAGCTCTCTGACGATACTTGGCCTTGGATCAGGAACAGCTTGTGGGTTGAGCTTTGGGAGCCTCATGATAAGCTTGTTTCCTGATGTCAGCCTCACCTCTGATGGAGCTTATGCTATTATTTAGAAATGAGTAAAGTGTAATAAAGCATTGTGGAAGTAAAAAAAGAAGAAAAAAAAGACAAATATCTCCACAATCCCTGGTGTGTGTCTGTTAAGTCATTACACACAATTACTTTCACATGCTAACTTCCATGCAAATGCGAGTAACAGCACACACAAGCACAGCCTTCGCAAGCAAATAACATTTCCTTTGAAAGGCGCCTTTGACAACATCTGCACAGGAACATCTGGGAATGGCAGGAAATTCTGCATCTCCGACGGTGACGTGCAAAGCGTGTTTTTTTTCAGGCACTTCAGAAGGATGAGCACTGTGCTGAACCCCACAACCTCCAAGGCCTGACAGGATTTATGGAGTCCAGCAGCAAGTGGTTCTCATTACGCATGTCATCTCTCAGACAAATTGCTGCATGGGGTCTACAGCTGGGGTGCTGAGATGATCCTTGTTTCCTGGCATAATTATTTTTATTTGGTGTTTTCACAATATGTCCACAGCATTGTTCCAGCTGTTGTTAACAATAGATGCTGTGACTTCAAGAAATACTGCTGGGTTTTTTAAACACTTGAATACTTTGATTGTTCAGCGTTTGTAGTTGTCCAAAGTCTAATCGCTGCTTAAAACAGTACCTCCTCAAGTTCTTGTTTAAGGGAAATTGAGTTTTAACCCTTGACTGTATGTGAGAACTGGACTGAGTGACTCCTCCCTCCCCCTTGCATTCCAAATAGGAAGTACCCACTGGGTAAAGAAGACAAATTCTCATAGACTTCTATTGAGAAATAAGCAGCTGTTGCTCGGTTATTATGTTTGTCAGAATAACCACCTTTTTTTTTAGCATCCTCTTGTTAATTCTTATTTTTTCCAAAACAATTTTTTTTACTGCAAGTTATTCAAGTCATAAATTGCCCAATCAGATTCCTCAAAAAAAGTATGTGATCTCCCGCTGAACAAAAGGTTTGACAGATTTTCCCGAGTGGTAGAGGTGAAACCTTCCAACAAGCTCACTCCTGATTGGGGAAATTGGTTTCCATAGAAACGTTGACTCAGACTGACTGCTTACTGACGTCATCTGGCTCCAACATGGAAGCGTCCATTTTTAGGAAAAAATGGCGAATGAATTAACTTTATTTTGTTGGAGCCAAAAGTAAGCTATTTTCTACGAATGGCATCACACTCACTCGGTCCAGTTCACTATATACAGTCACTGGCTTTAACAGTAATAATCTGTCAGTAAGGAGCTACTCATACTCTAGCAGGAACTGTAAAATACTGGACCTGAGACTGAAATGATTTACTAAATGCACCTGGCTGAACATGAACTGTTGAAAATTGTTTTTACTTTTTATCATGTTACATTGATTCTTGATCAAAAATGACTCAAAGTTTGGAGCAAAAACCTGCTTTCAGCTCAAGCTTCTGCTGGTTAACTCAATGGGAAGCAGGATTTTGACCTTCAAAGTAAAAGTAAAACACAACAACTGGTATTTTGTTCGTTGAAAACCAAAGACTGTGACGTTTTTTTGCATTTTAAAAAAACAGAATGTGACGTGGATTGAAGAATGTGCTAAAATCGTGTTTAGCATTTGGTGTTCACATTGGACAAGCAGGGAGGGGCTTCTTTTTCTTTTTCTACAGTTGGCTAGCACACCTACAGTTGAAGGAGAATTAGTGTAAGATGTCTTTGTGGTGCAAATCTCACTCCAGGCCTTTGTTTTTACAGCTCTATTCCGATTTATGAAAAACCTGAGGTCATAGAATTCTGGCAGAGCACAAACCACAATTTTCAATTTCCCCTCCATGATCAAATTACGAACAATTGGCACTTCTGTGTATTAAAATAGACACCAATCATCCGTCGCTATCAAATCTGTGTTCTTTTCAGCACGCATTTAGTGGTAACTCTTTTGAACGTAGAGCCTGAAAACAGTCGTTGCTTTAATGTGCGTTGCTAAAGGTGGTGTGAACAGAACTCTAGGCCTAATAATTCTAGATCATTTAGCAACAAATTTGATTTAAAAAAATGATGTTCAAGAAAATGAAGGAATTTGGATATTTCACACCTCATTGCTTCTTATAATTAGTTTTTTCAAATTATCATCTGATGGTGCAATCTTTTACAAGATTCTCTTTAATTATCAAAGTGTCACAAATGAGTCATATAGGTATAAAATGTAGGATCTATAATAAATACTAAAAAGTGCATGTACAGCAGAGTATATTGAGAGCATTTTTCAAATGCCAGGTTGGGCTTATTTAGGTCAAGCAGGTGTTCAGTTGAACTGCATCCAGTAATTCAGCATCGCTGGTCCAACACATTATCCGCTTTATCCACGGCTGTCTTTGTGAATTCCTTCCTTTCTGCTTGGACTTGTCATTTGCTGCTAACGAGAACACAAAGGACTGAACATCGTAGGCAACCTGTGATTTTAGAGAAAAAAAGAAAGTGCACAATTGAATGAATGACCCGCTCTCTAAATTGTTGATACAACATTTAATAAAAAGTGCTAAATTATTTCCTTTTGTATGAAAAAATCAATGTGGAAACTGCCACAAACTATTAGTAATTCAGAAAGGAGACATGATCATGAATACAACCAAAGTTTGCTTTTTGTGACATGCTGCAGAAAGAAATCAAATTTTGGTTATTATACATATTTAAAAAAGGAAATAATCTGAGATGCAAAAATCTGACAGAGCAATGCAGAACAGAGAAATTAAGGGATTTATTAAAACTGTTTACATGTACAAAAAAGATTTAGTCAAACTTTCTATTTAACGTTTCTAGAAAATTTTGACGGCAAATTGTCTTTTTATAAACAAAAATAGGGCATGAAGAGATTTGTGATGGAACAGAAAAATATTGATATTTTGAAAAGCTCATGCAGTTTCAACACACTCTAGCGCTTGTTCTTGTTTAGACATGATCTCAACATTTTAAATAAATAAAGTCATTTTTTTTCTTTTTTTTAATAAACATTAAAGTCAAATTGTAATTTGTTTTCTGCACAATAGGCTTCACTTGTGTGCTTTCATGTGACCTGCATGCTTTGCTTCACTTCTCATTTGTCTCTGTGTTACTTTTATGTCGGCGTTCATTTGTTTGCTGGAGTATTTACACTAAACCGTTTACTGTGCTGACGGGTTAAAGTGTTAAACATCTGCCTTTTTCAAACCCAGAGTTTCACAGGAGCTTAAACTCAAGCAACCATTATTTCTGACTGTAAATCCTTCTGGACACTCTTTAAAGAATATTTTACAGACTTTTTAAAAGATGGAAGATAGATTTGGAAAATATTTGATATCAGTTGTTTTATCCTAAAGTTTTTGAAAAAAAAAACTGTAAAGATATGTTTAGCTTGTACATTAGCTAGCTAGCAATAGCTAGCTTGATATGTGCAATAGCTGCCAATAAATTAATATTATTTAAAAAAAATCATATTTGGAATGGAATAGAAAAAAGGCTTCATATTGTTTATCATATATTTAATCTGTGATTTGTTGTACTTCTTTGCTTTAATAGGATAATTTTTATTTTGATAGTAAAGAACTATTTGTCTGCAATGTTTTAATGCAAATAATGAAATTATTGAATTAACACACAAAAGAAGTAAAATACAAAGTAACTTCACAAAGATCAAAAGTATTGAAACACAATTTTTTTAAATGCTTAATTTGTTCAAACTGGTTTTCTTAGCATTTATATAAAGAAAGACAATCCAGTAGACACAACTTCCATTGATTTGCTTTTTGAACAAATATTAAACTGTAAGTAAAACAGGAACTCTATTTGAAAAAACAAAAGCAACAAAGTTCAGCTTCACTGTTTTTATGGAACTTAATAAGCGAAGATTTCCACAGCAGCAGGTGTGAAGACCTCTATAAAAATGGCTGTTTTGGCCGTTTATGAGTTGGAGGACTCAGGTGTGTTAGCACAAAGATAGTAAAAAGTACAAGATATCATCATAATATCAACATTGTCTTCAGAGAAGCAACTGTTCCTTAACATTCATCTGGCTAACATTTCCAACCCACCTGTGGCATGAACAAAGTCCGTCCCTACTCCCCACAAGTACTAAAAAAAAGTTCAGGACTATCTGGCATTTTAAAAGCAATTTGGACACCATCTCTTCTTTTGTTTTATTTCCTAATGTAGAAATCTAAAAAATATACATATTTTATGAAGATTATATATGAAGCCACTGTTTCTTGATGATGGAAAACTTGAATAAATATATTTAAATATTTTTTTTTCATCATGAAAAGCTGATCAAACACAATGCATTGTGGTCTATGTTCACAAATCTAGAGATTCTTGCAGACTTTTGGGGAATTTCTAGGGCACTGGATTTCGGAATATTGTAGATTCAAACAGTTCTACAAAATAGTGAACACACTAAGTAGTGGAAAAATTTGGACCCAACCTCAGTTTGTCCTAAAATGAGAACGATTATGTGCAATTAAAAAAGTAATAATTTATCCAGTCGTTTATGTTCTAGTACGTTCAAACGTGTAAAAACATGGAGTCCAATAGATCTTAAATTGGAGGCCTTACAATGGACGCATAATGCTTAAATCCATTAATAGTCAAGTGAATCATGTTAGCCTAAAAGAATTCAAGGTACGGGTTCTCTGACAAAAACTGCATCAATGCCTTTTAAAATACAAGCATGACTGATTCTTGCCAAACTATTCCTGAGCAAACTTCAGAGTCTAATACAAAGGTGAGACTGAAAAGGCTAAATCTACGGTGCCAAGTTTGACAAAAAGGGAAACAGATCAAAAATTCCTCATACCAGCTGTCAGTCACGGTGTTGGAAAGGTCTGGTTTTGGCTTCGCTTCTCACCAGTTGCAGACGTTGAGTCACCCACACAGTTCACCAGAGTATTTGTGAGCCCATCTGTCCGACAGCTAAAGCTCGGATAAAACTGGGTCATCCAAAAGACCAACGCCGCGACGCACAACGGCAAATCTGCATCAGAATGGCTGAAAAAGAAAAAACCTGATGTTCTGGGAAATCTGGACTTGAAGTGAAGATGCTGAAGAAACAATGTACAAGTGCTGAAATCAACTGAAGAAAAAAAAATACTCATCTCAATATTCATTTCCATTTGACATTACCATCTTTTTCGGTTTTAGCTTTATTTGTTTTAAACCATCTTAAGTGGGGATCTGTGGAAAGAATTTAAAACAGGTGCTTTACAATTGGTTCCTGCACAGTGGGGGAGGAAGAAAGGCAGCCATTGCATTCTCCAACCAGCTGTGTTGTCAATCCAAGTTTGGCGGTCAACATGTGTGAAAAATGCATCTGCATTTACATTCAACATACCGTTGAGAGGAAAAAAAGAAAGAAAGAAAGAAAGAAATGTTGCTATCCTGCTGTATTTAGTGGATTTGTTTATTTTAGGTCAAACTAAAGAGAAAAGGAAAGAGCCGCTCAATCAATCTTATCAGTTTCTGACTCGCTGTGTGTTCTTCAACAGACACTGAAGCATCTGGCAAAGATTTGTACATTAAAATTCTGGACGGAGACTCAAAGGAAACAGTGCTTTAATTGAATCCACTCTTAAGTCTGTGGGGCTGATATTTCTTCTGGCAGGAACCTGCAGAAACAGACATGTGCTGATTCGCCACATGACCTCTTTTACAGGTTAGAACAGAAATTTACAGAACAAATTGGTTAAAAGATTCACTCCAATGAAAACTGGGTTTTTTATGTAGCATTTTTCTCATGATGGAGAACATCATCTATAAAATAATTTAAGATTAAAACTGCGTTTATGAGTATTTCTTTATTCAAATCGTGTTGGATCAGGAGCAGATAAAAACACGCAGTTTGAAAAGGTTTGTGACGATGCAACTGCCATGGGCGGCCTCCAATTTTTCCCATTCTGATCCACTTGCAGAAAAGTAGATCTATTAGCACCTTTATTTTCCACATGAGCTGACACGTGGCTCAAAACTGTACGACTGGGTGCAACATTTTTTTTTTCCTACCTTAATGTTAGCTTGGGCTAACATTAGCGGGAGAGAGTGTAAACAACGGGTTGATGGGAAATTAGCCGAAGCTAACTTCTGCGCCAACTCAGAGGTGAATTCCTGATGAGCTCCTGCAGAAATTGTGTCTTAAATAATCGCCACAGGCTTTCTGATTTTGGTTGAGAACTGCATCCGATGTTGCTCGCTGCTTTTTTTTTTTTTTATGCTACGGTAATGTTAGCTTGAGTTTCTGAGGTGTATCTGCATAAAGATCAGGTTTTAATTCAGTTTAAATTGAAAAGAAAACATCAAATATATTTTTTAAGCCACATGCAGCGATTTAGTTAAGCCTATATTAATTTAATTAAGACTAAACAAAAACAAAAAACGCATGGAAGTCAGTTTGACGTTTTACAAATTGATATCAAATTACGTAAACTATATTAAATAGAATTCTTAATTTTGTTTTTTTCATGCGAGTTTGAATTTCTACTGTTCATGTATTTCTCACACTTAAACAATGGTATGAAAACAAAAGCTAGAATAGCGTCGTTCACTAATTGGATCAAATATCGACTCAATTCTGACGGCGAGCAGATATCAAGGTGCCCACTGGGTAGGGAAGAGTGTAAGCAAAGGGTTGATGGGAAATTAGCTGAGGCTAACTTCTTTGCCAACCCAGAGGTGAATGAGCTCCTGCTGCTCTGCAGAAATTGTGTCTTAAAAACGGGCACAAGCTTTTTAGTTTTGGCTATAAACTGCATTTGATGTGGCTCGTTTTTTTTTTGTTGCTATGCTAATGTTAGCTTGGGCTTGTGAGGTGCTATTAGCTAGCAGGAGAGCGTATATAAAGAGTTAATGGGACAGTAGCCGAGGCTAACTCCTGCACCAGTACAGTAGTGAATTTCTAATGAGCTCCTGCTGCTCTGCAGAAACTATGTCTCAAAAGAATTGGGACAGACTTTTTGATTTTAGCTA
>NC_050517.1:19911678-19911977 GCF_002922805.2 Oryzias melastigma
CTTGAGGTTGTGAGGTGCTCTAAGCTAGCAGGAGAGAGTATAAACATAGGGTTGATGGGAAACTAGCTGAGGCTAACTCCAGCACCAGAACAGTTGTGAATTTCTAATGCTCCTGCTGCTCTGCAGAAATGATGTCTTAAAGAATCGGCACAGGTTTCTGATTTTGGCAAAAAACTGCATATTTATAATTAAAAGAGATTAAAAGAAAACACTTTTACATTAGACAAAAATATTGTAGAACTTGGACTTTAAAACTCTAAAAAAATAAAAAGATAAGGTCCAAATAGATAAGGCTTCCC
>NC_050517.1:19912032-19914925 GCF_002922805.2 Oryzias melastigma
ACACACTGGCATAACACTAAACCTGCTGCTATGCAACAACACACACAGTCAAATCCCACAAACAGCAAATTGCTTCTCCCGTTCCACACCACGCCCTGCTTTCGTTCTCAACCACCTGCAAAACAAACTGTGCTGGAAATTTCACTACAAATTGCCCTCTGTCTCCCAAATCCCCCCCGAGAGTGCTGGAAATTGAAACCCTGGAGTTCCCTGCCCCCACACAGGCAGATCTTAAATTCATTAAAAAAAGAAAGAAAAAGAAAAATCCTGGCTTCTACATCACTCATTGTGCTATTTCTGTTTGTAGTTTTATTTACTCATGGGCTTTGGTTCTAATACATGGTGGAAAACAACTGTTGACGATCAAAGATTTAACAGAACTACCTTGGGATCAGGACTTCCTGTCTGTAATCATCACACATGGTTCTGTGGTTTTCCAGTCAACAAGACTTTGGTGAAGCTCAGCCCGCAGTTCTGCTAAGAAAGAATGAAAACTGAGACCTGTTTCGCTTCATGGGAAAATCAAACGAAGGCACATACCTTTGCAGTGAATAATGATCAACAGCAGAAACCCAGCACCGTGGATTCATTGTTGGAGCCACAGTGCCGCCTGCCGACCACTCTCCTCCCCTTCAAACGGCCTGGAATGTCAGAGAGTGAGTCAACGGCCGATGTGCCAGAGAGATGAGTGTTGAAAGCTCCTTGGAAAAAGGATTAGGAGTGTTTATGTTGGCCTAATGGCCCACTGCCAGCTGTTCAAGTGTGCAAACTTCTTAAAGCTGCAGAGCTCTTTGTGAAAAAGGCTTGTCTTCTAAAAGCTGCAAAAATGGGCCTTTTCCTTAAAAATAAGAAAAAAG
Organism: Oryzias melastigma; assembly: GCF_002922805.2. NCBI lineage: Eukaryota > Metazoa > Chordata > Actinopteri > Beloniformes > Adrianichthyidae > Oryzias > Oryzias melastigma. The sequence continues at coordinate 19,912,890 of NC_050517.1, forward strand.
AAACCACCCAAGCAAAACGTGTGAGCTTTAATGTGCTTATGACACATCGATTTGTGTTCTCCATAAATACCCCAGCAGAAATAGAATAAAAAATAAGGACTGAAGCCTGGGAGCTGGCAGAGGGCCACAGCTTTGTGGCCTGGAGCGAGATCATAGCAGGTTTGGTTATGAAATGAGGGTCTCAGGTTGAGGGGTAATAAAAGGCAGGCTCAGCAGCTGTACGGAGAGCTGCTGCTGCAGCCACACAACGTGGTTTCCCTCCACACCATTGAACCACTGTTTGAAGTCAGTACCTTCCACATGCATAACATAATCTAATCTTCTGTTTATCATTAATAATATTCATATTTTTTAAGAAGCTACTTTAGAAAAAGCTACTTTAACGGTGCATTTGTGAGTTTGAATAAACTCCATTTATCCTGGATAATTTATTCTGTTTAGGAATTCACAGAGCTCCATACTGAAAGCTCTGTCTGGGTTTTCAGGGTTGCATAAATTACTTTTAGCTGCTTTTATTTTAATCACTTTAAACAAAATAAATGAGTATAAATCTTGCTGGTGTTTCAGGCTCCAAAACACAGATTTATGTGAAAAGATGAGTCACAATCCACAACATTTAGCAAAAAAGTAATCTGTGGAGAGCAAGTATACTTAGAAGTGAGTCAGTATATTTCAAGTTTAGTTTTTATATACTTTTCAAATCTTTAAAAGTCTTTTCTCACTGACCAGCCCAGTAGGAATTACAAAGTTCAATTTTCTTTAGAAAAAAATAGACTAATTTGTATTTTTGTTATTTTTATTATTAAATCTAAACAAACTATTGTCTTTTTTGGCATAAATTAAACATAAAGAAATAATGTTCAGCTTTTGACAGATTTTCACATGACGTCCTTTCAAAATAAAAGACACTGTCACAATGCAGCAAATGTGGTGTAACGTCAGCAGTGATTGCATCTCAGACAGAAACTTGTGAATCTAACAAATCAAAATTAAATCAGAGCTAATTAAATAACATTTTCCAACTTTAAGGTGGATTCAGTCCTTGATTTTTTTTCAAAAATAGATAATTCCTCCTTAAATCTCTTAAATATAAATATACTTTCTGTTTTTGCTTATTGCCCCATTAGTTTTTCTTTTGTGTCAAAATGTTTTAGTTTGAGTTTGTTAAACAACAAAGCTGCACTGTTTGATGGATTGTTGGAGCATTATGGGTAGTGTAGTCAGGAGTGATCAGGACAAGACACTGGAACTACATTCCTTGTATATACACTGTACTTGGCCAATAAAGCTGATTCTGATTTGATTTGATTTATTTATTTACACACATAAAAAGAACATAAGAATAAAAAGCAATATAAAAAATACAGAAGAAGTAAAATCATGTGATGTGTCACAATAATCCAAATGGGTTTATTCAAGATGGTCACACAGCTCCGTCGAAAAATAAATAACAGGTAAATAAATAGAGAACTAGATTGAATAATATGAAATACAAAATCAAACATTTGTAACATAACCAAAATGGTTTTATGAAAATTAAATTGGAAAACATATCTTTTCAAACATGTTTTTCAAACATAATCAAACCCCATTTTTATACCTTGATATCAAAATCTTTTTAGGGTTACTTTTATTGAATCTTGGTATCAAGAACTCAAACTCATTTAATAATTTGCTGCTACATTATTGGAAAGAAAACTTAACTTGTCTCTTAAGGATAAGAGGAAGGTGAAATGTCTGCCTATGTTTGGTACCATAAGAGTGAAGTTGATTTTATTTATTTATTTTTTTGTTAGATGAAGTATTTTTGAAAATTGTTAGAATACTAGCCCTGATTGATCATTCCAGAGAATGTCAGTAACTGATAAATATTGATGCCATAAATATATAACAACTGTAATTTTAAAAAGAGTTGATCAGTGAACAGAATTTGTGGCCAGACAAACATACTTTTGTAGAAGTATTTTTTTCAGATAACTAGGATGTGTACTTTCCCAAACAATATTGCAGTAGGAGAAATATGTATAAAGGGAACA
>NC_050517.1:19915331-19918804 GCF_002922805.2 Oryzias melastigma
CAGAATTTGTGGCCAAACAAACATGAACCTTTTGTAAAAGTATATTTTTTTTCAGATAACTAGGATGTGTACTTTCCCAAACAATATTGCAGTAGGAGAAATATGTATAAAGGGAACAGTACAATGAGGAAAAAACTCAAAATGTACATGATTTTTTTATTCTTCTTATGATGCCCAGAGATTTTATAATTTTATTGCAGACCACACCAATATAATTTTTCCAGTTTGTTGTCCAGTCAGACTCCTAAAACAAACATGGATGAAACTTCATCAATTTGTTCATGTAAATTTTAATTAAATTGCTTCAACTGTTTGTGGATGAGCTTATTAAAGTTTAAACAAGTTTACTATATATATATATATTTTTGCTATTCACTTAGTTTCTACTTGATCTATATATTGTAAACTTAAAATATTCTAATTTAGTCTGAAGAAGTATTCAGTCATTATACCATGCACATGGTCTATAGTGTACTTGCTATACTTGTACTCAAGAATGATCAAATAAATTTCAGGTTTACTACCTAAAGAAAAGTCCTTATAGCTTAACTTTGAAGCCAAATCTGTAACTTCATCTTCATGGTTAAATGTGTGTTTTTTCACCATTGTGCTCACCTTTTTGTGTAATTATGGCATAAAGTCAGCTCAGTGGTCTAGTGGTGGAGCGTCCCCCTGAGACAAAAAAAGTTGTGAGTTTGAATCCATTCCAATGTCTCTGTACTGAAATATGGGGTTAAACCACCAAATACTTACTGTGTGTGGTCGTGTCTACGGCTCACTGCTGGGTCAAATCCAGAGACAACTAATGCAACTTTCACTTTTTTTTTTTTTTTTACAATTTCTTGTTACATCTGTGTTTTTGAAAGTTGTGAAAACTCTTCACTTCATGAGGAAAATTGAGAATTTAGAGGAAAACTAAGAATTGAAGAAAAATTCTTTGTGCTTAATTCTGTTTGAAAATGCTTTTAAAAAAAGCAACATTTAGGATCTTTTGACAGAATAATATCTGCAATTACCTAAAAAAGTCATTTCAATTTGCCTGGCCATAGAACTCTTCCACTTTGCAGCAGTTTTTAAAGAACTCTCGGCTTCAAGGACACACTTCCACACCACGGTCAGATACTTTAGCGAGACAAAGCTCCTTTTGGATCTGAAAATGACACGGCAGAAAGAGAAAAACACAACATTACTGCACACAAAACCCCGACAAAACAGGATTTAACCACCAGATATTCCCTCAGTGAAGATCTGTGTAATATTTACATATTTTACTGCTGGTTACAAGAAAGATCATCACCCTGCACACTAACTGTAGCAAAAAGATGGTCAAGAGGATCTACTCTTTTAGACTGATTTTTATTTACCGTATTTTCCGGACTATAAGTCGCGGTTTTTTTTCATAGATTGAATGTCTCTGCGACTTATACTCCAGTGCGACTTATATACGAATTTTTAATGATGAGATATGGACCGTAGGTCTAGAGTGCCCTCTTATGGTGATCTATGCAATTACTTTATTTACTTTAGTTATTCAGACGTGACACAGAGGACAAAGAATTTAACGGATTTAGTGATATGGAGTGAGATTGCGTGCAATTAATTACAGTAAAGATACAAAGTTGATGAGTTCTTGAGGCTATAGTTAAAGAAAACTGTTATGTTATATAAATGCTACACCTTTTCGTTTTTTTCATGATGCTAATATGTGAATATGTGTTGACACATATTCAGCCTGTTTTCTATTCACTTATGAATGTTATAACTTACCTTCCAGGATGATGTAATATCGTTTTTTTCAACCAGTTTGTAAAATAAATTACTTGAAAAAAATGCGATTTATACTCCAGTGCGACTTATGTATGCTTTTTTCTTCTTCATCATGCATTTTTTGGCCCCTGCGACTTATACTCCGGTGCGACTTATAGTCCGAAAAATACGGTAATACTTTTTTTCTGTTTTGGTTTTTAATTTGTAAATATTTTTAATGTAATGCATTTTAAACTACGCTTGTTGGAAAAATGTGACGCTGTTATACTGCTCCATTCTTCATCTGTCTCATCTATTTAATCATTTTTTTAATCTAAACTTGTTAGGATGAGCTCAGTCTTAACATGTTACTGCTTTTTACTGTTAATATTCTGTAATTTTCCATCTTAAGTCAAATCAAATGAAAGTATTATCTCTTTACTTCAAGAGATACGTGATAAGTTTTACGTGATAAGTTAAAAACAAGTTTTAACTTTCTTGGTTTTCAGCCATTTGTTTCTAAATAACTGAAGATTTTTTTTAATGAGTTCCTTCTATAACGGAAGAAGCAGAGCATCTGCTTTTAATTTTAGATCTGTGTTTTGTTGAATATTGACTTGTGTGATATGGAAATCTTTTCAGTTTTATTCTATTCAAAATGGAATACCGCCTAACTTTTCCAGAGCTTTTGATTGGACATCCACTGCAAAATCAGACCCTTAGAAATGAGTCAAAAATGATTACACCCATGACAGTTTATTTAAATATGTAAAAAAAAATCTACCAAATAAGAGAAAATTTATTTTTTTATTCTAGTCACTGAGACATATTCCCATTTTACTAATTATATTATATTTACATATTAAGATCATTTTCCAATTGAAAAACTTTAAGATTATTTTTCTTGTAAGACAAATTTTGTTGAAACGATGATTTTTTTCCTTTTTTAATCATTCAGTTTCTGCTGTATGTCTTTAATATTGGGTCATTTTTTTAGCACAATGTGTAAATGCTCATTGCTGTTCTTGGAATTATCTTTAATTATGTTGGCTAAACTCAGTTTAAAGACACTGTATCATGTTGTCAACAGAGTATGTCAATGTTTTACTCTAGCATTCCTTATTTTGTTTGCTGTTTGTTGTATTCAATGTGTTTACTGTTTCAAAATTAATTAATTATATTTGAAGTTCCTGTGTGATTCTCTGCAAATTGACACCAAAAGCTGGATCTTAGTTCAATTCTGTTTATTTAGTGCCTAAAAGAAGGAACTATAAGAGGACATCTTTTTTTAAATTTAAAAGTACCAAAGGAAAAAAATCTTGATGTAGTGCTGCAACTTTTAAATCAAACTATTTCAAAACTGCACAATAATGTAGTTCTACAACAAACAGTTTTGTATTCCAGCTCTGTCAAGCAATACTGGAGGAGACAAACATGAAAACACTGAAAAAACTGTTTAACCTCGCATCTGCTGACTGAAACATGGTTTCACGTGAGAAACAGAACAGAAACACACTTAGAGATTCATTAAATAAATAGTTCACACAACTAAAGAGGGAAATTATTACTTATTGGCACGGAGGAAGATTTTGCAGCGGAAAATTACTGTAAACAAATTCACACTTTTGGCACATTTAGGCAAAAAAAAGAAAAGACATAAAACAAAAAACATTGCACTTCATTGTTTTGGCTGGACGAGCTGATTTTACAGGTCAGTTTCAGAGTTA
>NC_050517.1:19919068-19935205 GCF_002922805.2 Oryzias melastigma
TTTTTATGTAAATGTCCCTTTATGGGCTCCATAGTATCATCGTACCTTAATGTCTTAAACAAGGAGAAGCAGCATCTTAAAACAAAGAAAAATAAAAAAATAAAGAGTCAGAAACACATAAAAAAATTATAATGACATGAAAAAACTTTTGAATCTGATGTGGCTCAAAAAAGTTACTTTGACTGCATGATGTTCATAAGAAAATGGTTTTCATTTAAATATTTGACATATAAATTAACACTCAGCCGTCCAGTTTGATGTTTTCACTCCAACACAAAATAATTCTCATAAAACAAAAACCCAGATTTGTCCTGGGACATTGACATTGCACATAGTGGGAAAACAGTATTTTTCACCAATACCAGATAAAAACACGAGGCACTTCGGCTTTTATTGGGAGTGTCATCTATTTCTAAACAATGGCAGCATTTCCGTTTCTAAGATCCTTCAGAGTACCAATAAACCTTCCTCTATCCTGGTTCTTTAAACGGCTCGCCTCCTCTCGTGCTGAAACCCGCCGCTGTGCTGTTTGGCGAGGAGGTGGAGGAGTGTAAGCCATCTGACAAAACCGCTCCACCATCTTTGGTTTTGAAATAAATTACATAAAACAAGGGCAAGACGATACCTATCAACAGCATGGCTACCACGGCGTTCCACCACTGAATACCCCAGTCGGCGCCGTGATTGTTGGAGCGCCGCTGTCTCAGACCGAAGCGCCGTGGTTTCTCGGAGGGATCCTCGTCTCGATCCGCTGTCGTCTGGATCAGTTTATCGATGTCGTTATCCACCTCCACTAGAAAGTCCGTCACCTGCTGCAGATGCGTCCTGTCAGCTGTCGTCAGGCCAGACGAGTGCGGCGTTTCCTCCAGGGGATCGTCCCGGCCCGACAGAGTCTCTGTCAGGAAGCTGTGCTTCTGAACTGGTATTTTGATTGATTTCAGTGCAAACAGATCCTGCTCTCGCATGAGGTTGTTCACTCGCTTTATATCTCCCACCTGTTGGCAGAAAACAGAACCTGCACACTCGTGTGACCGGATGGAAAGCCGTCAAACGCTCGACTCCTTTACCTTGCATCCGTACTGCAGGGCGAGCTTGCTCAGGTTATCGTCCTCTAAGACCTTCCGCTCCAGCAGCTGAACGTTCCTGCGACTGTCCGGCTTTGTCTGCCTCATCTCCACCACACTGAGCTCCTCATCATCGGAGGATGCAGTCAGCTCATTGGCCGGCCTCCTGAACATGAACACCTGTCCGTCTGCACTGGCGTGAACGTCCACAGGGGCCTGGAAAGCCTGTGAGCCATGCTCCCCTCGACGCATGACGACGCCTCAACCCGGGAGAGGCCCAGTTTGATCACTGAATCGAGAAGACATCGGTTGGATTAGCATCAAAGAGAATGCTACATTTGGATAAAAATCTATGTGTAATAATAATGGAGTAATTGCAAAAGTGACAAAGTTTAAAAAAATATCTGACATTAATAATAGATCTGTCATGGAAAATTATCTGAAATGGAAATGTTGATTAAAACCAGATTTCTCAACAATAAAATTACAAAAATACTTTTGATTTCCTCTAAAATACAGACTATCATTCTGACAGTATATTAGTACAGTACATTAGTAACAAACTATTTGTACTTTACTTTATCATTTAGCAGTGATAAAAAAGTTCTATAACTTAACTGAACAAACAGAACTTAAATGAATCAGCGCTTTCCTAAATAAATATATAAATGGCGAAGTAAAAAACACTTGTTACTTTTTGGGTATTTTTTTTAACATAAAAACATTGTTTAGTCTAAATTTAACCATGACAACCTAAAATAAACCAAAACATAAAAATGTTACAACAATGCAGAGGGTTCGCCGCTAGAGGGCACTGTTCAGTCAAAAACTGCAATAATAAGGAAAGGTTCAATTTAGTTTAGCCTAAAAACGAACAATTTTAAAGCCAAAACGACATACTTTGGAGACTAAAATGAAAATTAAAAACAATATATAAAAAACACCCTGCATACAAGATAATTTGGGGATAAATGGGTCTGTTTGTTATTGATATAACCTAAGACTACGTCAACTAGATTAAATCTGGATTTTACGAGCTCAATTAATGTGTCTGATATCAAATGAACCTTTATTTCACCGTAATACATATAGACACGCATTTAAAAGTTGAACATTGAGAAAACCTTTCACGAAATAGTCGTAAAGTATAAACTAAATAAAGTTTAGCCAGCTCTTTCCTAAATGCATATTTCCTCCTATTTTGTAGAATTAACCTTAAGATGAACATAATTTCTACTAGGCTATTCCTTTAAAAGACTAGCCAAAACTAAATTATATTTATTTTATTATTATTGACAAACGCCACTTTTTAACGCCACAAAAAGCTGTCGCAACTTTCGTTTCCAATCCTACCTAGATGTACTTGAAAGCACCACCAACTTCAGCCAACACTGGTGCTAGTCTGTTAGCTTTAGCCTAAAACATGCCACCGTGGCTTGTTTTATTTTAGTAACAGGTAAAAGTAGGCCGTGTCGTTTAAACCTCTGCGGTAAGTGATACTTACAGGAAAAAAGCACTTTCACCGACTTTTATTTTCGGACAGCCCCGTTTCGAATGGATTTCCCTGATATATGCTTTCGTAACAGTAACACATTAGTCACCAGCTTCCCTTAAAAGGGACTGCCTTTCACTGGTTAAATGGCTCACTCCGCTACTTCTTTGTTGTACTTCAAAAGATTTTTACCGAGGAAAATATCAAACACCGCCCCCTGGAGTTTGGCAGCGTTACTAGCAAGTCAACTACATTAAACCAAGCAAATAAAATAAAATAAAATAAAATAAAATAAAATAAAATAAAATAAAACAAAATATTAAATACCTTTTAGTCTAGTAAAATTCATTTGTGTTACTAGATTTATTAAGAAAATACGAAAAAAGCGATCCATGATTTAGTCTTTCACTTGCTAAAAATCACAAAACTGTAATTTAAAATAGAAGTAACAAAGAACATTCAGTATAATAATCTAGTGAGACAAAAAAAGCACGTGTTTTTTTTGTGTTTGTAAGGGTTTCACAGAATAAAAGCATGTACCCCATTTGACCACTAGAGGGTAGTATTGATCTTCTAGTCAAGCTGTTCAACAGCTGAGTGTGTTTTAGCCTGGAGTTTTTTTTTATTTATAGCATGGTTTTATTATAACCTAAATATTAACACACTGGTGCTACTGACAGGAGTGAAAAATAATTCATTTTGCACTAAAAGGCCAACTTTGCTAATTTTATGGTACAAATAAATAGAAATTGAAGTCTTTATTTACAAAAGTTCAACATATTTTTATATTTATTCCATATTAAATATGCTATTACAAGTTTTCTAGATTAAATATGTCATTATTGTACATATAGTCTTACAAATAAATTATTTTATCAGCAGAATTGACACGTTTTTGAGCATGAATTATGCAGGATTTTTTTTATTTCCATTCTTTAATAGATGCCAGTTAACCTTATTTTGACTCTTAAATTGATCGAGCTGAGATCTATCAAGTTGGTCCTCCTAGTTTTATGAGCAGCCTGGAGTGTAAATTATATTTCCTAAGACAATGCACATTTTTTGGATTGCATCAAATACAAATGTTTTAAGAAAAATGATTTAAGAGGGACATTTAAATATAACTTTCAAATCAATTTCTTCATTGTTTGTTAAACTGGATTAAGTAATTTATTACAACATGTTAAAAGATGTGATTTACTATGACTATTATTAATATTTTATGGTGATACAGATTATTTTAATGTTTTTATTGACTAAATATCTGTTAAGAATATAAAGATTGAAAATCTGCGTCTTTTAGAACAGTTGACTTGATTGTGACATATTTAAAGGGGGTGCGGTTGCATTTGATTAAATTTATAACTAATGCTCATTCTTGATCTTTTAAATGTTTTTGTTTAAGATAATTAAAAGGAAAAAAAACACTTGAATTTCTAAGAACATTAAAGATTAATATTAAGCTAAACACACAGGAATTTATTTTAGCAAAATTTAGTTAAGGAAAAGTTGTAAAAAAAAAAGAGATATTTGGGAAAAAAAATTTACTGTTGCAGTTTCAGATGATCACACTCCAGATTAAGATCCCAAAGAAAGTCATATACAGTTGGTGTTAAAAAAATCTCTTTGAAAATCCCTTTTTCATAAAAAAAATAACAGCTCTTTAAAAAAAAAGGCTTTTTTGTGTTTTTTAACTTTACTTTCAATCAATATCAAGTTTTCTTTTTTCATGTTTTGCTTGATCTACATAATTTACTCTTTATTTTATAAAATCAAACAACATTTTCAAAAGCAGTTTTAATGTGTATATTATTAATATTTTATGCTCAGAAGATTATTTGTAATTTAATAACTTTCGGACACACAAATTAGGCGTTGCAATCAAAAGCTTTTCAAAAAATAGGTCATTTAAATGAATTCTGAATGTGTTTACATATTAATATGTATTAGATATTGTTGAAGTCATCTAAAGTTAAGCTGAAGGTACAGTCAAGACTGGTTGAGTCATCGGGACTCATGCATTTTCTAATGTTTCTATTAGCTATTCAACTGGAAACCACAAAGTGTCCTCCAATTGACCCCTTTAACAAGACAGCATCCTCCTCTCGAAAGAAAATTAGATTTTTAATTTAAGGATATAAAACATTGCATTCATTAATGTTCAACAGCGATTCATTTTGGAGTCACATGTTTTTCGGCAGTGCCTCTATTGGCTCTCGCCGAGCAGCACAACCTCTGCATCACGCTAAAGTCAACTTCAGTGTTGACTTCATTGTCTCATGAAGTCAACCTTTGAACTTGCTAAAGCTGAAAGATGGGGAAGTTAATGCTGCCTTAGAGGGAATCATCATATCATTTACATTGCATTCAGATTCATGGTCTAACACTGAACGATGATCAACGGAGCGGCATGATGTGCAGTATTTCAGGGCCACTGAGCAGCTTGTCCAACTGACAGAGAAATACACTCCAGAGAGAGAAAGGGAAGGGAGGGGGAAGAGGGGAGGAGACAGGAAATGGAAAGAGTGAGAGGAATGGGTGGAAGAGGGCTGGAAACCACGGTGCCCACAGAACCCCAAAAAGGGCTTCGTTTTAAATGATTCAGAGGAAAATAAAAGATTCATGGAGGTGAAAGATTCATGTATGCCACGTGAACTCATGGTTGAATCTCTACATTATCTAACGTTCCCATATTCAATGGCGTAAGCACAGATTTTTGCGCCAGTTTTTAGGCCAAGCCATAATGAAATAATTGTATTTCTAGGATTATTTTTTTATATTAAACCATTTATATTAGTCTTTTAAAACACTGTTCTCATTTAGTAAGTAATTGTTTTACAAAAAAAGAACAAATGATTAGAAATTGTCAGAGCTACAGTTGCATGAAACTAAATAATTACAACTTTAAAATAATATGTGAACACATAATTCCTTTTAATACTTTTTGATTACTTTTTATGTTCTATATACAACCCTGTTTGACTCAAAATTGCATTTCTAAGTAATTTTTGTTCAATTTGTTGTGAATCAGGAGCAGACAAAAAATATTGTTGAAAAAAGAGCATATTTGTGACATAGAAGATACAATGTTTGGGCCCAAAGCTCTGAGCTCAGCTCTATTCTGATGCATCCACTAAATAGATTCACGTATATCTTCATTTCCTCGTCTGAGCTGTGGTTGGGCTCTAAACTGTACAGCTGGAGAGCTCCAATATTTCTTGACATTTTGTTGCATCAGTAATGTGAGGGATTGTAATGCTGCTGTCATAGATTTAACTGCTACCATGTGACGGGGAGGCATCAGCAGAATCTTCAAGATCTCATGCCGCCGATTGACTTTTTGAAAATAGTTGGGGTGGTCATGAATGCAGTCCGGCCCGTTTTTTTATATAACCCTGGGCTACTGAGCAGGTGGCGGCCGGTGACACTTGATATGGACGGCTGCCATCCGGAGACATTCAGACATCGTACAGTCAGAGCTGCTGCTGTCGCCCCATTTCATAATGGCGTCCTTTCCGCTTTTCACTGGACTGCTACCGCACAACCTCGAAATGTGCCCAGAAAGCTACTGACCGATGTCAGTTTTTAGGGCTCTTATTAATTTGATTTAGTTCTCTATGCTTCTGTTTGGTGCAGTGTGATTCACGTGTTGTTCCTCTTTCTCACTCCCCTCCGAGGGAGTGAGAGGTGGATCATGGATCTTGTTCTTGATTGTGGACCACACTTCTGGCTCGTCTTGGCTGTGGACCTCCCCACAGTTCTATATGGGTGAACTCTATTCAAATACGTAGTTGTAGAGTCATAAAAGCTAATTCTTCTTTAATAGTCCTGGTAAATCACCTGTCCATAGGGGAAGAGGATTTCTCCTTCATGTGGACATCCCTGAGGTTCTTTTCTCCTCCTAAATCGTTTTTTTTTTAGGAGTTTTTCCTTGCCGGGAATAAGGGTCTAAGGACAGGGATAACCACTTTAGTTTAGTTTAGCAATCAAATATTGATTATAATTTATAACCGACCTTCTGCTGGTGCGTATTTTGTCAATTATTAGTTGGTTACTTAAGTTTTAGTGTATCTCTGAGTATTGAACATTTATTTGGATTAGATGAAGAAAAAAGAAGATTCATAATTAGTTCTATGATGTGATCCTTGTACCAATCTATTGTGAGGGAGGGAACAATCTGTTGATTTACTTTTTTTTTTAATTCAACTATCATTCACAAATAGAAGTAACCACAAGTTCCTAAGAGAACATAGTTCAAATACATGTCGGCCAAAATTAACTCCAGTGGAAAATTGTCTAAATCCACCCATATGGGAAAGGTTAGGAGCGTGTGGAAGCAGCTCAGAGTACAGTAAATGCACTGAAAGAAACTGCTGGTTAGGAAGCCTGTAAGGAGGCTCTCAAGGGAGACGTTTGGGAAAAGTCCCACTGGGAAGAGGTTTTAGGGCAGACTCCACATCACTGGGGAGATTGTATCTCTCAGATGGCCTGGAAACACTTGTGTACTCCCTTTGAAGAGCCGGAGGAGGTGGTTGGGGAGAGGAAGGTCAGCGCTTCTCTCACATGTGACCCTGTTTTGCTAAGCACCATAAAACAACAGCGAATGGACACAAAAACAAGGGAGGTTGGATTGATGGAGTGGTGATGGAAGGAAGGATTATATAGGAAGATGTAAGGATTGAGTTTAAACATTAAGAATATGTCGATGGATTATTTGGAGAAAATTATACATGTTTTGAGGTTACACAACTTACACTGATTGGATTTGTAAGATTTTAGCTATTGCAGCTTTAATGACCATTGGTTTAAGGTGCTGAAGATGACTATTTTCATTACTATTGAAGTGTTTACACAGGCCTGATTACACCCACTTGCTATGGACTGTGAAAAACATTGGGGGAATTGATTCTTTTGCCTGTAAAAAATAGAGCGTAAGATTTTTGGTTTTGTGTGCCGGGTGGATGTGGAGATGAACCACAGGTAAGTGGATGTTTGTCTTGGACGTCGGCGGGGTTCCTGCTGCAGTTGGTGTGGGGAAAGCAAATTGAATCGCTTTGCCTCGGGGTCATGGCACAGTTCAGATGTTTATTGATTAAATGTCAACTGCCCAGGTGAATGTGATTCACAACTCAGAGGGGCCTAATTTAACCAACCATCAAAAGCAGAGAAACATTCAAACCAACACAGGTTTGGTTTTCTGTGGGAAACATAAGAGCATGGAACTGCTTTGTGTTGGATCAAAAGAACTGGCAAGAATTCTAGATTTTAATCAAAGAAGTATTAAAAAGTTTCATATTTAGGAGTATGAAAGCCAAAAAACTCCTTTACTACTTTTTTTTTGCCGACCATTTTCTCGTGATACTGACATTGACTATTAACTAAAATACTGTAGCATCCCTCTCTTCCTTACCAGCAATGAAACGCTAAGATATAATCAGTTTTAAATCTCTTTATTCCGTGGTTAATGCAGGCTGTTACCAATGCCGTACAGCACGTGTCAAAGGGGTTGAATGGAGTGTGCACTGCCCTCTGATTGAGGTTGGAGTCCGAACACTTTCTGTTCTAACTGTAACCCTAACCTGGTTCTAATGGTTTTTTTTTAGGAGAAGAGCATGAATTTTGTTTGAACTTTGGTCGAGGACTTCTGTATAATGATGCTCTGGCGCCATCTTGGGTTGTTGTCTACAGCCAGGTCCTCTTGCATTTTTCTGCAATCCGGAGAAAAACAAAGCAGTTTGTCAGAGAAAAAGTCGAACACTAGAAGAACTGATCAATTTCTAATCAATTTAATGGTGGTCTAACTCAGGCGGAAATTATGGTGATGTTGTTAGTAATAAACAACGTCCAAATCGGTCATCATCATTTGAGGAGAAGGGTGGCGCAGCTATATCTGCTGTTCAGTGATCCTGTGGTTGTTGCTAATTTCGTTAGCGACCAGATGAAGCAACCAGGCTATCATGGTTACAGGACGAGGCATGAGAGGTGTAGGATGGAAGGACTTCATGTCACTCAGGATTTTTTTTTTTAATTACTAAAAACTTGTTTTCTCGTCATCACAAGAAAACGGACCAATAAAAAAAAAAGAAGAAGAAATAGGATAGGCTAAGAAAGGCTGTTTTCAGCTTCCGTACAAGAGTTATAAGGCTGAATCCAAATTCTTCCCCTACCCCACCACTTGTATGGGCAATTTAAGTGGTAGAGGTGTCTGAAAAATATTTTTTAAAGGCTAACACAGCTGCAGCTGACACATGTCTGTGTTGTTTCAGTCTTTCTATCATCATAAAATGCGCTTTATTTTAAATTGACCTGATTTGTTTATCTTCTGATATCTTTCTGATTACATTGGTTTCAGTATTGGACTCATTTAGTCTTTTTAGGCGCTAAAAATGCGCTTCAAAAACACACCAGGTGCGGCAGACAGTCCGCCTGCCTCACCACAATATGCATGTCACCAGCAGAGGGCGCTGGTGAGCCCAAAGAGTGTATGTGACACCGCGGCTAAAAAATAGTAGATTTAGTGGTAGCAAAACAAGTGCAGCCGTCCAGTACTCTTTAATGATGTTTAGCATCAATTTCTAAATGGGGGATTTCGTTTTTAAACCCCTAAACTCAAGAATTTGTTTAGTGATCTCCACCGAGACAGAGAGACTTTGAACACTGAAGAAAGAAAAGGAAGACTTCTACAAACAGAAGATTCATCTGTTTCTTCAGGAGGAGCAGCGCACAGACTTCATTCAAAAGTAAAAGTAAGTCAATGAAAGCAATTTTTGGTGATTTGGTGATTTTTTTATGCTACAGTTTGTAAACAGAAGTAAAAATTGAAAATGTAAACAACACTTTATCTGTTGTCAGTCAAATGGTGAATAAGCTGCTCTGTGGGGGGAGGGAGGGGAGGGGGGTGTTGCCAGATAGTGTCAGAGCTTTCAAGTTCTTTATTTATTTCTAGAAATATTTATTTATTATATTTCTAAATAATAGTAAAATTTGTAAATCTGACTAATGACGTCAGTGCTTCACCAGCCATGAACCTGACCGCACGTCACTGCTAGATAGTAAGTAGGGAAGGAATTCAGACAGCCATTATTTTTCGTTAAATCTCCATTTGGAGGGATAAATGTAGGGGTGGGGAGAAGCCGTAGAGGGAATGGGAAGAATTTGGACTAAGACTAGGAACTCATGTTGATGTGTTTCCTTACGTGCAAAAACACTTCGAAAAAAAAAGTTCAGAAACTTTAGAACTCATGGTTTTTAGCCTTCATGAGGACTGAGCATTGTCTTTAAACCCATCAATAAACAACAAAACATTCATAAAACATATCATATGCATCCATACTTAACACAACAGTGAGGGTGGATCTACTGAATGGATCAAGGTGGCCTCTTCCCTATGGAGTCATTTGAAATCAATATAAATATTTTATAAAAATCATAGTTTTAACAAGCAGTACAAGCAGTGATGTTCTGAATGAGCTGAACGTTTTGATTTCAAGACTTCTGAATCTATGATTGAGTTTTTACGTGCCAAAAAACGTAGGGAAAGTAGCAGGAGAATCACTATTATGTGAATGTGAAACTGAACGCTGGTCAAACTGATCATTTGGATTGTGCATTTTGACAATCCAAATGATTTGCCGCTTTTTTGGCTTCTAAACCATGAGTATTAAATCAGTACATGAAGGGGATTGTCCACTGAGTCAGACAACATAAAGACACAACCAGAGCTTTTGCAAGCGCAACACTTTTCACAAATACTTAAGACTGGCTTTGGATCCAACTTGGACCCATTTTTAAAATGCTGGATGAAGCTGTAAAACTTTAAAACGTAGGCTACTAATTAGCAATACAAACAATATGAATTACAAAGGCTAAGAAAAAAATGTGCCCTTGCATTCATAATAGTTTGCTACTCAGTGTGTCTTGCTCCTGGAGCAATTAGAGACAACAAAAGGCTTCATTCAGAGGAATGAGGAAAGATATTTGCCACAAGGTGCAAAGAAATTGTAGTCAGATGTAATGATTTGGACTGCAGACCCTAAGGGTGACCTTTCACATGGGGGAAAGTTCTGGCAGCTCCGGTCTTCATGCAGGCCACGAGCATACAGTGACACATAACCTTGCCCTGTCACCACCCTCACCAGTTTGTCAGCTTACATTACCGTGATTGACGTTGAGCCAGCATTCCAGTCCCATGAGATCTGAGGCTCTGTATAACCTCGCCCTAGCTGTGTACCAGGGCTAGGACATTTGGGGCAAGGTACTGGATCAGAATGCCAGTTTTGTTTTTTTTACTTGTACCTCTGTTAAACAAGGGCACACGCCTTTGTAACCTTGTATAAATGCTAGCTGTTTGATAGGGTTAGTTTAGTCAAAGGTATTTTTGCCACTCTTTTTTAATGTTTAAGCTTCTTAAAAAACTAAGATGTTACACTTACTGTTAAAAATAAAATTGTAAATTCCATTGTACTTAACAATAGAAAATATTTTATTTTTCTTTCTTTACTGTTTTGCACTTCTGAACTTTTGTTAACTTGCACTACTGATCATGTGGATCCTGTACATTAAAAATCTATCTACTGTTTGGTATCTACTGTTTTTGTAACAGAGGAATTTCCCCACTGTGTGACTGCATAAAATACTAAATTACTTAAAAATAAAATTCCATCCATCCATGCTCTCTAAGCACCAGCCCCTTCCAATCCACAAAAAAGTCACATTGTGACACCTCAAAGTTGGGAACAGCCCCTCTCAGGAAAACTCTGCACTGCCAGTCTCCCCTCCTAGGGGTTAGCATTGATTGGTAAAATGCTTTCATTTTATATGCACAATATGCATGTGAAAGTGCAGGAAAACTGCAGACATGCTACTGATGCCAGCTCTAGATTGACGTCATGAAATGGACGGCACTCACAAGGAGAAAAAAGCCTCAGAAATCGAGGCGTCTTACTTATATCACTTGGTTTACTGTGTTGCCAGTTTACATCTACAGGCCAAATTCACACAATACTACATTGCCCATCTTCAGACACTCATCGCATAAATGACTTGGATGTGTTTATTTTTTGAAATTGTTACATGAAAACATCCCAGAAGGTTTATAATTATTTTATCACAACAATGCCAGACATCCTTCTGCACCACTCACAACAGCTTAGCTTTATAATTTATCAGTGTGCTGTCAACATCACCTTTCAGATTTGTTTTCAAGTCCATAGTGTCAGTGAAGACACATACGTTCATGTTCTTTGGCCCTTTGAGTTGCTTCTCTGTTCTTCTGTTAAAAATTGACTTTTTTTTTCATTGCTTGAATTTCAGACTGCCATTTAGATGATGAGCAGCATGTGTGACTATAGATTCACGTTTGTTTCATTTTACAGCTTAAACAATGGAAGCTTAGCTAAAGTTCATCAAATTCTTGTGTTATATGCTGGGGCATGCCAGAGTGATGAAATAATAATAATTTTAGGTAACATCACACCTATTTTTCCACTAAATTGCACCGCATCCACCATAAGGCACAATCCAGTCCTTAAATGTGCTGTCCCAAGCCTGGGTAAATACAGAGGGTTGGGTCAAGAAGAGTATTCACATGACAATTCAAACACACCAATTAGGAACAGAACTGGATTGGTCATGACCTACATCAACTACCACTTCAGAAGTAAAAAGTGAGCATTTGTGAGCAACAGTATATATATATATGAGGATACTACTGAAGAAGTGCAGAGAAAGTGAAAAGGTGCTGCTTTGTATTCTTGTAGATCTAAAGAAAGTCTATGAAAAGTTACAGAAAAAGAAGTAGTGGTCCGTCTGAAGCGACAGATGAGGTTAGACAGGAATTTCCGTGTTTGCAGTTGACGTTGTAATGTGTAGTGAGAGCAGGTGGAGAAACATCCAGAGAGATAAAAGTTTGCCCTGGAAAGAGGAGGAATGTAAATCAACCCCAGCAGGACAGAAATCCGAGTCAACGAGAGGGACTCCAGTGAAACTGAGGTTACAGGGAGCAAACCTGAAGTCGAGACTGTTGACTTTTAGGTCAACAGTCCAAAGCAATGGATAGTGTGGGGGATTGGTAAAGAGGAATGTGCAAGCAGGTTTGAAATGAGTGGAAGAAGGTTTCAGATGTGATATGTGACCTTGAGTGCCTGTAAGAAATGAGAGGAAAGGTGTAGATGACTGTGGTTAGAGCAGCTGTGGAGTTGATGTAGAGAAAGAGACACAATGCAGAACTAAAGGTAGATGCTGAGGTTCTCTTTGGTAGTGAAGAGGATGGATACAATCAGGATTGAATACATTAGAGAATTAGATGTTTTGGAGATAAAGGGAGGTCAAATGGTTTGGATGTTTTAAAGGGAGTGGCAGTGATTATGTTGATAATAGGAGGCTGTGGATGAAGCTACCAGGAAAGAGTTGGAGAGGAAGGCCAAAGAGGAAGTGTATGGATGAAGTCAAGGAAGACATCAAGGTGGTTTGTGTGAGTAAAGAGGATATAGAGAGTAGAATTAGGTGTAAACAGATGACAAAGAAGATTTGAATCCTTTGCCTTTTGCTAGGCCAAGTATAGACGACAAATGATTTTAATATATCAATAGCAGAATAAGATTGCAAATAAAATTTGTCAAGAAGATTATTTTTTTAGTATTTGGCTTTATTTTTGCCTTGGGTTATGCTTGGGATATGGGCTTACTTGAGATGAATGACTGACTGTTCCACTCACTGACAGAATAATTTAATGATAGTTTAATTCCATCAAATATTAGACCTTTAACCCTTAACACTAGAGCTCTAGCTCCAGCTTTGATGTCCTTTGAAAGATTTCAATCCAATTCAGTTGTTTTATTTATATTGCCCAAAATCACAACACAGTTGTCTCAATAGTAGGTTGCTAGACAAGATGAGGCGAGACAACATGAGACTAGACTAGACTAGACTGGACTAGGCAAGGCGAGTTGAGACGAGACTAAACGAGACTAGACTAGACTAGACAAGGTGAGGCGAGACGAGAAGAGACTAGACTAGACGAGACCAGACGAGGCAAGACGTGACGAGACGAGATGAAGCGAGGGTAGACAAGATGAGAAGAGACTAGACTAGACGACGCGAGACTAGACAAGACGAGGCGAGACCAGACTAGACAGAAAAACTTTAACTGGGAATCCCTGCTCTAGAACCTCCTTCTCTGTAAGGAAAAACTCCTAAAAACAAAAAGAAAAACCCTCAGGGAAGTCCACATTAAGGAGATATCCATTCCCAGGATTGACAGGCGATTTGCCAGGACTCATAAAGAAGAATTAGCTTACCTAACTCTACAACTAGAGGCTGGGCTTCATCCAGATGGACTTGGGATAGCTGTGATGGGTTGGGTGGGGGGACGAGCCAGAGGTGAGGTCCACTGCTAAGAATAAGAATACAGGCGAGCCACCTGGAATATGAAATCTCTCCTGCTCTTCTTTCCGACTCCAGGAGGAGAGTGGGAAAGAAGGAAGAAGAAGAAAGAATCGCACTGCACAAAGCTGTTTATGCAATTAGTACAATTTCTCGCAGATTCTGAAGCTGAAGAAAGAAGTTTTGGGATTACGTGAAACACTTTACAAGAGTGAAGTGTTCAGATAATTAACCTCTTCTTCTTCTTCTTTTCCTTTCGACTTTTCCCTTCAGGGGTCGCTACAGCCAATCAGTTTCCTCCATCTAAGCCTGTCTTTGGCATCCTCCACTCTAACACCAGCCACCTTCATGTCTTCATTCACTGCATCCATAAACCTCCTCTTTGGTCTTCCTCTAGACCTCTTGCCTGGCAGCTCTAGATTCAGCATCCTTCTACCAATATATTCACTGTCTCTCCTCTGAACATGTCCAAACCATCTCAGTCTGGCCTCTCTGACTTTATCTCCAAAACCTCTAACATGTGCTGTCCCTCTCTGATGTA
The DNA here is from genome assembly GCF_002922805.2 of Oryzias melastigma. Classification (NCBI taxonomy): domain Eukaryota; kingdom Metazoa; phylum Chordata; class Actinopteri; order Beloniformes; family Adrianichthyidae; genus Oryzias; species Oryzias melastigma. The sequence goes on from NC_050517.1 coordinate 19,933,548, forward strand.
TTCATTCCTGATCCTATCCATCCTGGTCACTCCCAAAGAGAACCTCAGCATCTTCATCTCTGCTACCTCCAGCTCTGCTTCCTGTCTTTTCTTCAGTCCCACTGTTTCTTTAGATAATTAACCTAAACCAAATTAATCTGAATATCAGCTTTGTACCAATATGCAACATTTTACTTTGCTTTTCGCAACATCAGAACCAGTTGGAATTAAATGAATTGCATAAACAGTCAAAGAGTTATGGTAGTTTGAGGAGCGTGTGTTCTTTGCTGTTGCTGGCAACAGCTCCGGTATTAAAGTAAGCTTATCATTTTTTATATAACATCTTTTTCAGTGAGTTAAGACTTGGTATTTACTGTATAAAGACCACATTACCTTAGTAGAACATTTTTAACCTAAAATGAAAGGAAAATACTTAAAAATCATTAAAACTCAGTCATAAAGCTTCTTACGGGTAGTGTGACATAAGCGGCAATGTCACAGAAGTATGTAACCACAAAGGCACTATTAATAATATATTGATATTAACATATTGATCATTCTTTGGAACATGTGCGGTATTGCAAAAAATAGGGTGAGATGGACGAGATTTGTACATTAAAGTTATTTGATGTCACCATTTCTTCTAGTAGGTTGTGGTGATAAAGTTGTGCTTTGACTTCTGTGACGTTCAACAGATCTTAAAAATGTCTCTAGTGACACATCTCTATTTTTTGTTTTTTTTACAAACTACTAGAGACATCTTGTCAACATACCATGAATGTTTCTAGTCAAAAAGTACCACAACTGACTTTCAGAGTCATATTTAACTCAGTGGTTTTAATTCCAAGTCTTTTCTATAATCCATTAAGGAGCCATACCGGATAGAAAGCCACAACTGAAATTTGGAGCACATCTTGTTTGGTTTGCATCCACAGGGAAAGGGAACAATTAGGCCATAGGAGAAAATAACCAGCATTGAGAAGAAAAAAAGCACTTGTGTCTGTTTGCCACGTTTTTCTACAGGACAATAGGAAGACAGGCACAACTCTGAGTCAAATCAAAGGTTAATTGGAGCCAGCAAAATGTCAACCAATTTTTTCGATCAACCAGAAGGGATTTGCAGCCCTTGGTGAAAAAGATGTCACAATATCTGCGGAGTATATTAACTTCCTTTCTGTCATGACCGCCTGAAGAGAGTTACCATGACATTTTTCCCACTGTGGCAGTGGAAGTGTCTGTTTGTGATTTAGATTATGCCTGTTTGAAGGTGTTGGGCACTTTCTGTTTTGTTATTGTAGGAGAAGACCACCTGGAGCCGACAAGTGTTTGCACCAAATCTCTCTCACTGCTGTTGTCATGATATATTAATCCCCTCCAGTTACTTTTACAGTAACACAAGGCGATTTGACAACTACCGCCTCTTAATTTGTGCTACATTCAAACAGGTACATTTAACACCAATTAAAAGCAAAATTATATTTTGTAATGGCGCTATCACTAGCTTTCATGAATTACAAGTATTTATATAAGCTCTGAACATTAATCAATAAAATTACAAAATCCAATCACTTTGGAATTTCTGCCCCATGTGTCGTAACCCTTCTGCTCTCCTTAGCTTGTTTACATTAAAAGTGGGGTCATCTGGACCCCACAAGACTGTGTGCTGAACTTTTTTTATC
>NC_050517.1:19935257-19969536 GCF_002922805.2 Oryzias melastigma
GCAGGTGAGTGTTTGGTGCAGGTTACTGCCCTGATGGTGTGGCAGCCTAGGCAGCCATCACATCCACATTTGTCATGGAAGGAATCACACATCAATATGTGGTTGGAGTCATCTGGACCTCAACGGGATTTATTAAGAAAAGTCTACCTATAAGTGACAAACAAAAAGGGTGAAAGATAACTGTAATAATAAGCGAATAAATCCAGTGAGAAGAAAATTACCCTTTATTTTGAAAAAAATCCTCCAGTTATTCTTATGGTTAACAGCAGCTAAAGTCCCACTCTGATCAGTTTTTGATTTATTGTAAAAGTGTTTCAAGTGGAATTTTCATTGTAAATATGTAATTTTTAGCCAAAAAAAAACAAAAACTTTTCATTCAACTTAATTTTCAAGAACATAGTATCTCCAAAGTGGCTGTAGTTCATTAGAAATTCACCTCTAAGTTGTGGGCAGGACCATTGATGTGAAGTAAGAGTGCTTATTTGATTTGAATATGTGCCTTAAGTGAGAAGCTAAGATAAGTGGGTCTGTGAAAAATGTGTGAAACTTTACCCTACAGTACATAGATATCACCCTAAACCTCGTTGACTTGCTCTCAAGTAACTATTCTGTGCTTAGTCGGGTTTCCATAATTGTTTAACTTCCTCTTAAAGTGAACTACGCTCTTGCAACTTTGCAGAAATATTTGACAGAACATTTGAAGCCAATATTCTGGACATGTTCTTCACAAATCCACTGGATTATATATGAAACTGAAAAGCCCAAATTTCTTGAGCATCCAGCAGCAAATTCGTTCATGTGAATACAATAAACGAATGTTGAAATTTATAAGCAAAATTGATTCAAGGTGTTTTGTTGACTTTAAATGTTACTATAAAATGTGAATGTTGTTCCGTCATTGCCTTTGACAAAGGACAACTTAGCTTTTATCTTCCTCAAAGGACTGTAGAGACTAATGACAATAAAAAGGATAAAAGGAAATCTCTTGGTATAAGAAAAGGTGCCGTAGCTCAGTCTTAATTGGTGAGTCCCCTTGCTAAGTTGATCTAGTCTTGAGGCTGCCAGTCAATGAACTGGTCAATTAATCTTTTCCTCCTTATAATGAGGGGAGAGATTTCCGATGACTGGTCCTTCGCACAAAGACAATTTGCCCAAAGGATCTTCTGTCCCCACACCAAGTGACCTAACAATTAAAAAATGTACCTCCCTACTTCCCTCGCCCCTCCAACTGGCAAATTGGTCTGACCCAACATCATATCAAAAGGACAAACCACTATTTCAAATCGACTTCAGAGGCCCACCAGGGGCAAAGGGCATTATCTTCCATGAAATAAGATTGTTGTATTAAGGCTTATGGCCCCATATAACTCTGTCCTCTTTATTTTGAGGTAAATGAAAAGAGACTAGTTGAATCCCTCCTGCTGTGTCTCACAAAGGTTTAAATCTCTGGGGCAAAAAAAGAAAGGAGGAAGAAAGAAAAAAAAATAATTTGTAACTTGACTTTAACTCGATGATGCAGATGAGAAAGCAGTGTAAGCAAAAGGTCTAAAGGTTAAATGCATTTGACCCTGCATTTCAGCCTTTTTTTAAACATCTTTTTGTGGAGAAACAGCATAACAGGGATCCACTTACCCTCAAAAAACTGTCGTACTTACAACTTAAACACTTAGATGTATAAAGAAAGCAATACCAACAACGTGTTTTTTGGGTTTTATAATACGAAAACTGACAGTACTATTGAAAAAGCATTTCTTTACAGATGTGTTTACAGATGCGTATGTTTTAAACACAGGAAATGAATCAATGTTACAGATGTCTGAAGGAAGTGAGTACCAGAGTTGAATAACAGTACAACAGAGAGCAGGCAGACAGAGGCCACAGTGAGGCCGATGGAAGATGAGGATCCAGGAAAGCAGACAAGAAAAAAATATGGAGAAGAGAGGTGGTGAATGGTCTTGAATGCATACAGGACAACTTTGAACTGAATTCTGGAATAAACAGATAGCCAGTGGTGTTTACTCTAGAGAAAAAGTACTTTGATAATGTGATAATACTCATGACAGGGATGAGTTTTTGTTGAAGACCATAGAGGAGAGAGTTGAAGTTACAATGTTATGGACACATTAAGATGAAAACTGAGGAATGAGAGGGAGGCAAAGATGATTGATATTTTGCTCTTAAAAAACGCCAAATTATTTTATTGTTAAGGAATTGGAAAATTTTGACTATTTTGAGGTGAGCCAAGACTGAATATTGAGTAAAAAGTTTGTGAAAAAGGAAGAAACAGAGAGGAGAAGAGTTTATTAGAAAAATAAAGCTGCATGTCATTCACAAGATGGTAAAAATAGATGTTAAATTTAATGAAGATGTTGCCAAGTAGGAGGATTTAGGTGATGGAAAGGATGGACCCCAGGACAGAGCCATGGGGCACACCAGAAGTGACAACAAAGAACTTGGATGTGAGGAATTGTCAAAAAAATGAAAATGAACTTGTGGTAAACTCTAGAGGGTTATGAGAGATACCAATAGGGAAAGGCAATGCAGGAGGGTATTGTGTCTGGATAAAAAGATGAGAACAAAGAGAAAACCAGAGTCCATTCCAATGAAAGGGTCACTGGTGATTCCAATGAGGGTAGGGTTAACATGCTGTAGTTGAGACGAACACCAGACTGGAATTGTTCACAAAAGGGTATTTTTGGTTTGGCAAAATACTAGCTAAGATGCAACAATTTTTACTTTAGTCTTTTGAAAGAAAATGTGGGTTAAAGATGGGATGAAGATGAACCAGACCCTTTTATTTACAAGAGACACTTGATGTATCATGATGCTCTTTTGTTTGAGAGTTTGGTTCATTTTAGTGCTAAATTTGATTTGATTAGATTGATTACATCTCTTCTTTTTGCAAATGATGCAGTTCTTCTGACCTCACTGGGCCGTGATCTCCATCGGGGGAGGCTTTCAACTAAATGAGAAGAGGCTGAGATGATAGTCATCTCCATCAAGTCTGAGAATATGGTTCTTGGCTGGGAAATAAAGTTTGTCCTCTCTGGGTGGAGAGATCCTGCCCCAGGTGGAGGGGTCTAAGTATGTTGGGATCTTGTTCAGGAGAGGGGGAAGTTTGGATTGTGAGATTGACCGGCGGATTTGTGTCGTCATGCGGCCTGTGTGCTGGTCCAGGAGCTGAGTCAGAAAGCAAAGCTCGCACTGGTCATTCTTTTTTCCTACACTCTTGTGTATTCAGAAGCTCAGGGACATGACAGACAGAACAAAGTCCCAGATCCCCGCAGACGGCTCCTTCATATCTTTAGGAGCCAGCTAGCTAAGGCATGTGGTACAGTAGCCTCCTTATTGCCTCCCTGGGAAGATGCTCTGGACATTTCCCACCAGGCAGAGACCCTGGGGAAGACCAAGGACACACTGAAGAGACAACATCTCTTGGAGGATTCTGGAACGCCTCTGGATTCCCTGGGAGCGCAGAGCAGAGGAAAGTCTTTGCAGATCAACTGAAGAAAATGAATGTATGGTGGGAGGGTTTACGTTTAGATTAGCATTAGGTTTTTTTTTACAATTCCTTTAGTCAATACTTAGTTTTAGCCCTGAAGCTGCTGTCCCCACATATTGGACCCTCATTGATATACCCTAGCAGAATGGACGGACTGTCTTTAAAAAAGAGGCTGTTAGATGTGTCAAATCTCTTCTTTGGCAAAAGAAAATTATAAACAAAGTATATTATGAGTTTTCTTAATGACAAGTGTTGTAAAGTTAAGACTGACAAGGAAATACTTTCCTAGAAAAATTGCCAGAGATGTGAAAGTTGGTCTTTGTTCATCCGAATATTAGAAAGGTCTATGTCTATTTTATCTTTGGGGAAAAAAATATTTTATTTCCAAGTATAATAAAAAACTTTACCCTAGTTTTGCTTCAGCAACATTTTATACAACTTTTGAACATACAGTAGTTTCTCATTGTTGACATACATTATTTAGAATAAAAAATCTTCTTTGGCAACATTATATTTAAATTTAAATAATAAAAAAAGAACATAGAAATCAAAACTATGAAAACCAATGTGGACTTTGTCAGTTGTGTGAGGCCTGTTTTCATAATTATAGTTATTAAGACACTTAGTTTGTGTTGCATTTCAAAGCCGCTCTGAATCATTGCTAGACAGCATTACTCCTACATAAACTTTTCCAACAATGGTTTAAAAGAAAAAAAAAACAACTCTAAAAAGCATAATTTTCCTGGAGCTAAGTTTGACTTTATAGCAAGAAAAGGCAACATTGTCAGGGTCTAAAATGAGAATAGACCCAAGATATTCATACTGTTCAGGAATGGTGCAGCAGAACTTGGAAAAAAAGCCACTGGGACCCAAATAAAGGTGATATCTACTTATTGCTGATGTCCAGGGACTGTCGTGGAGATATCCAACATTTTCCAGCGTCCTGACAAAGGAACTCTCCTGACAAATGGTAATACTAAAATATAGAGCTACCCTAGCAGTGCTTTAAAAGGTAGAAAATAGACAAAAAGGGGTAAAGGTAGAGTGGTCGACTTCTGTTTGGAAGATCGCAGGTTCGGTTCCCATTCTATGCACACTGAACCTCACTTTGCTCTATAGGTTGGTGCCAGTGTTCGGCATGAGTGTATGAATGTTTGTGTGTGCATGGGTGAATCAGACTGTGACTGTAAAGCGCCTTGGGCCTTCTAAGAAGGTAGTAAAGGACTATGCAAGTATATGCCATTTACCATCCTAATAGGAGAACCAAAGTACCTATACATTCATCCTCAAGAAGGCGGTCTGGTTAGAATCCAGAAACCACAAGGACATAGTAAACAAACAGAGCCATGGTAAGAGAAATGATACTCTGGCAGAGTTCTTCTGAGTAAAGCCTGCTTAAATAGACAACATCATAGCTAGGAAGCATATTGATGAGCTGAAGGTGCAGCAGGCATGCAAGACCATGATACATGTTTGCAGATAAGTTGTTCTGTAATTGGTTGGAGGTCCAAAAATGTCCTCAAGATATCAGTAGATGAAGTATGTTTGATTTAAATCAAATTAATAATAATAGTTATAATAAAAGTAATAATAAAACATGTTGGCTTTCAAAATTGGAGCATTTATGCTTTAAAAACAATTTAATAACTGTGTCACATGTTAAAAAATCTTTGACAACTGGATACTGTGCCTTTAAATTCACTGCTGTATGTCATTTGTCATAATCCTCAGTGATCCATAACTTTACCAGGTGCTGCCATGCAGAATGTTGTACAAACCACAGGTTTACACCACTCACTGCTTCGATCTCGTTGTTTGACCCCTGACATTTTACTATTGTCTACAAGACTTTGAACACTAGAGAATTAGAAAAAAAAAAGAAATTACTTTGAGATTAACCCTGAAGACAGAATCCAAACCCATGAATGTACATGCGGACACATGTCAAAGCAACAGCCATACAGAGGACATACCTCAGTGCTTCCCAAACAGAATCACAACAGAGGGGTCTGTGCTTTCCACCCACGCCCTGTACTGGGTTGAGTGTTTCTTGGATTACATGGTGACATTTTGAAATGACGAGAGATAAATTCAAGACATTTTTCAGCTTTTTGTGGCGTTACATTAGCATAGATTTTCTTATTGTCTACGCTTTCATAGTCAATGACTCATGTGGCACTAGTGACTCATCTTCTCTGTACATTTACATGTCGTTCTTTCTTTGTTACAGAACACACTGAGAATTTCTATAACCAAAAGATGCATAGCTTCTTTATGAAATAAATATTTTGTAAAATCTTCCTATTGTTTGTGTAATTAAAGACCTGTGAGGAATGACTTAATAGTGAGAGTACCTTTAATACAGGTCAAGATCAGAGTCAAGTCTTTATTGGCTGTGTCTTCTGGATGACAAACTCCTCTGAGAGTAATTAGTTGTGGAGGGCTTAGGACCCTGGGGGTGACGGAGTGGGCAGAGGGGGCGTTGAAACAGAGAGCAAGCCAGTCCCACTCACAATTGATGCTCAGTGAATCTGAAAGGTCATACCATGTTTTCTGGCAATTGACTCGATTGGTTTGGATTCTGCAGCATAAGGCCAGGACAGAAAAGCAGCGTGTGTGTGTGTGTGTGTGGGGGTGTGCGTCTATGTGTGTGAATCTGTGTTTCTGCACATTTGCTGGGAAATGTGCCCGGGGGATATTTTTTGCATTGACCTTATTACCCCTCACAGTGAAGAGCTTGCCACAAAACTTGCTCTCTCTGACTTTTTAACACACAGACACATTGAAATTTGAATTTTTTAACCTCTGCTTACTAGTTATTTAAAAGAAAAAAAAAACAAAGAAAAATTATGAGCAAATTTAAAACTATGCATTATAAAAATTAAATAAAATACATATGTGCAGCTTTCAAATTCTGTTTGACGCTGAAAAATTAAGTTAGTTTCTGTGTATTTTTCTGGCTACTTATTAAAAGAAAGCTACAAACCATTTATGTGATGCATTAAAAAAATAATTATAAAGAAGATGTGAGATTGAAACTGCTGAAGAAGCATCTAGTCTGCTGTGTAGGAGTGAGAAGGCTGGATGCAGCCTCACCAGCAAATCATTTGCCAATCTTCACTCCGCCATGCCTACGCAGTTGACTCCTGCACTCCAGCAGATCGGTGGCAGAGGTTCAGAATCACTTAGATCATTTTACCCGGGGCACAAAGGGGGCAGAGAGGAGCCACTGACCCTGCGCTCATCAGGCATTGCTTTACGCCTTGCTGACTTACCGAGTGTGACATTTCTCCTGTATTTGCCCCCTCCTAACGCCTCCCTGTGTAACCACCACTGCGGTGCAGAAAAAGATCATTGTCTATAGAGATATCAATCAAATGAACAACATCTGAGGTCAATCTGCTGTCAGTGCTCCCTCTTTGCTGCTGCGGCTTTCATGCAAAGTGACAATAATGACAGAATGTCAGAAGTGTTACCTGTCGTAGTCGGTTAACACAAGATGACACATTAAATTCAATTGTTCTTGGAGGGATATACAGTACCTGCCTCCCTCTCATCAGCCGCCATCAGCCGCCATCAGCCTGTAACGCACTCTTTCTGCTTCTGGTAATGTGATGTGAATGTTGGTGTATTTGTGTGTCTGCAGACTCAAGCCCCTGCCACCATTTTTCCCCCGACGGACACGCCCTCTGTTGTGGGTCATGCAGTGGTCATGACATTATTAAAGGATCAATTGTATCTTGAAACAGTGCCTATTTTCTGTGTGGACATGGACTCAATGGAGCTTCTGTGGAGAAACCTCAATATCTATTTAAATCACTTTAGAGACAGTGACACATTGGATTTATTTGTATATTTTTCTGCTGTGACAAATTGTAAAAACCACAGAACAATCTGGGGTTAGACCACAATAGTTTTTATAGACCAACTCTAATGAAAATGGTGTTTTTGTAGTTTTTGACATTTTCTTATTGCATTTTTTTTACCCTGATGGGGGTCACATATTTAAGAAATTAAGCTTAAAACTGCATTTCTGAGAATTTCTTTATTCAATTCAGTATGAATCAGTAGCAGATGAAAAAAACGTTTTTTTTTTTGCCAAAAGCTGCATCTGGAGCAAAACTGTTCACTTGGATAGCTCCAATATTGCCAGTCATTTTTGTTCCACCGCTAATGCTGGCTCGGGGTTGTAAACTGGCAGGACATAGTGTAAACAAAGGGACGATGGGATATCAGCCGAGGCATACTCAGTCCTCCCCACAACTCAAAAGGTGAATTTCTGATGAATTCCTGCCATTCTGCAGAAACTATGTCCAAGAAAATGACACAGTGACATAATCAAATTTAAAAAACCACCTGGAACTCTTTTAGAATAGATCAAAAGATGATTGGAGGGCAACTTTATAGGGCCTAAAATTAACTTTTTGAGCTTTTAAGTGTATTATAATGTTTATTCCTCTCTATAACAACCCCAAAGAGGTATTTTGATCCATTTACGCATTTCTGAGTAATCCTCTAAGTACCTGTGCTCTGAGCACCAGCCCCTCCCACACCCACATAAATGAGTGGGTTCTCACAAGCTGATGTCACAAAATGTGAACAATCCTTTTCAGGAAAAGTCTGCACTGCCAGAACCACCCCCCAGGCTTACTTAAACATCCAGTTTCTCTCCAGTTCTAGTGGTGCTTAGATGCTAGCTTTGCTGCTCATCTAGCGGTTATTAGCTATTACCCTCCCACTCAGATAGTGGTGATCAGCCGCTAGCTTCACCACTAAGATAGTAGTGCTCAGCCACTAGCTTCACCACTCAAATAGTGGTGCTCAGCTGCTAGCTTCACCACTCAGATAGTGGTGGTCAGCCACTACCTTCACCACTAAAATAGTGGTGCTCAGTCTCGAGCTTCACCACTCAGATAGTGGTGCTCAGCTGCTAGCTTCACCACTCAATGTGCGGTGCTCAGCCGCTAGCTTCACCACTCAAATAGTGGTGCTCAGCCGCTAGCTTCACCACTCAAATAGTGGTGCTCAGCAGCTAGCTTGACCCCTCAGATAGTGGGGCTCAGCCGCTAGCTTCACTCCTCAGCTAACGGTGCTCAACCGCTAGTTTGACCACTCAGCTAGCGGTCCCCAGCTGCTAGCTTCAGCATTTAACCAGCTTAGCCACTAGAACCAGGGTAGCGATCATCGGGGCTACTAAAAGCAGATAAATAGTATGCATATCCATCTTCGCAAAAGTTTGGGTATTATTTGTTTTCGTGGGTGAAACGCAGACACCATGCCAAGGCTGGCGCTAGAATGATGTAATGAAATGGGCGGCACCCACAACCAGCAAAAGGCGAAGCCTCAGAGATTGAGGCGTTTTACTTCCAGATAGGTTTAAAACTCAAAAAAATAAATCATATTTCATAAATATTTTTTTATTTTGTATGCTAAAGGTAATATATGACTATATATAGATATAATTTACCCTGAAAAGCTCCAGAAAAGCATGGTATAAGACCTTTAAAGCACAGAATGTACCAAAATTTTACCCATACAGTTCTAAAAACACTTAAAATTTACTAATGTCAAATTATGTGAAATATTTAATCTTAAAGAAAATATTAAATGGAAGTCATAAAGTGATTCTGCACTCCTACTGTCTGTGAGCTCCTGTCAGCACAGACTGATAGGAAGGTAAAAGTGAGGGCATGCTGTTCTGGGATCAACACATGTCTGTAAAAGCCTGGAGGTTCCACAACAATCTGTTTCAGTTGGTTCACTCTTCTGCTGTGACCTCATTTTTTCCCTCTTTTTACTGTGTCTTTGCACTCTCCTTTGATACAAAAACAGGATGTACGGTTTTACACCCCACCCGCCAGGGTAGTGAAGGAGGTAAAAGTGAGGGAGCCTCTCTGATGTCTCACAAAAAAGCCGAGGAGGAACATTAAATAATTTCTGCCCATCCTGGGCTACACAAGCATTTACGACTTGGCAATCCTGGGCAATGACACTTTCAATTGGGGTCAATTGGACCCCTGCCTCTGGAATTAAGGCTGTCTTTCTGCCTTGGGGTAATCAAGGGCCATAGATATAATTAGAGTCAGTCTGGTTCAAGCTATGCTAAGTGAACATTTGAGAAACACTAGGGGTCACTGACAGTCCATGCAAACATAGAGTCAAAAGACCCTTCTATGCTGTATGAAATTACTTTCAGGTTTCTTAAAATGCTAAATTTTCAATCCTCTTAAGCAAGGTGGAATGTAACACACTTTTATAATCAAATATCCTATTTTAACTTGTTTGTTGACCTAAAATTATAATTATTTTTTTTGCTGAAGCTGTTGTTTTCAAAGTTGTACCGTAATTTAAAATTTGCCCTCAGCTTATTTTTTTTCTATTTATATCTGTGCAGCTTAAACCTGACTCTTCTCCCGTGTCCCGTTTAATGCCGAGAGTGTGATTAAGAGTTCTCCGCTTGCTTTAAGCAGCAAAGCTAAACATCTTAGCAGCGGTGACACGGCGGTCTAGTAATTATCTAATTGTTCAAGCTATGTCTTTCTTTGATTTATGATCTTGCATCAGTGGCTGACCTGATTTATAATGAGGTTTCCCACTTGTGAAAATATGATCCTGAATTATGTGGCACCAGCCCAATTATCTCTTTGTTCTGCCGAAACTCCATTGAGATGCACATTGACAGTGTGCATGTGCATCACAAACAGCTGCTGTTGAAGATTTCATCCAATAACAATAATATAATCCATCATTTTAGATTGGGGCAATCACACCTCGCTTCATGTTATCTCCTTAAATTGTCACCATGTAGAGGCGCTCAGAAGCTTGTATATAAAAATGTAGTTCATTCAATCGGAGGATTTGTCATTGTGTTAATCATTTTACAGCAGGAATTAGCCCCACGTGATATCCTAACTAGAAAACGGCTGAAATGCAGGGACAGATTTAGGAAAAAAACAACATATCCAACCTTCCATTAATCCGCAGGCCTCCCATTACCAGGTTCAAGCCACAGAGTCAAAAAACTGGGCACTAAGTGGAGCAAGTTGCTTGGCACAAGGACAAAGTTGACAGAAAACATAAGGCCTCCACATACTGTCTGGACAGCAGGAGGCACAGGTTGAAGAATAGACCCAGCGCCAAGCACATCCACTATACAGATGAGCTGCCCCCTTCAAATTAGCACAGGGCACTGAGACTGCTGCTGGTGTCTGATGAAAAGATTCACGGCTGCCACTATTTGTACCGCTAAGGCATTCATCAAATTAATTACTGGCGGATCCAAGCACCTCTCTGATACCTCTTTATTTTGAGTCCTGTAAATGGGGGCTCAAGACGAGTGCTGACAGAGAGGCCTAACACACCAGTCTTTCACAGCACATAATTAATTGAAATCTTTGCTAGTTTGACAAATTGGAATGATGAATCTATCTTCTATGAATAGCTTAAGAAAAAAAGCATAATCAGTCAAAAACATACTGTAGAAGCAGCATCTCGGCGTCTCACTCACTCATACTCTCTTTTGCTCTCTGCAGCGTTGTATGATCCATTAGGCAGAGAAAAAGCATGGCTTGCTGGGGAGACTTCTTCTTTTCACCTCCTCGATTGATAACTTTGGCTTCTTGTTTTAATAGAGTGGTCAAGGTGGAGAGCTTCTTTGTATTGTTCAGTGGAATAGAGAAGAACATAAATCAAAACCACTTTTTTTTGTTCATAGAGAAAAGAGGAGTATAATCTGCGTCTTTAAGTGTTACATTTTATCAATTATAACAATTTATGCAATTGAACCCACAGGAAGTGCAATTAACTGATTGTTCCAGCCAAGACAAACAATAAAAAAGAGGGAATGGAGTTTTCTAGGTAAGAAAAAATACTTGTCTACAACAATAAAAAAATAGTACAAAAAAGAACATGTGAAGCATATTTCATATTGAATCTCAAATAAAATAAAGAAATCAACCGTCAGACAAAAAGAAGACAACCCACTTTAAATAATGGGAGACTGTGTTTGAATGGGAAAAAAAGCTACACTTTCATTTGGTTTGAAAAATGACCCTACAAACACCACACAGTAACAACAGCTGCTCATTGGGGGTCATTATTGCTGGAAATATGCATTATCCAAAAAAAAAAATGGCACTGTAACCAGTCTGGCTATGCGGTATTATAAAAAATACTTCCTCATACTTACCAAAGGAAACATTTTGTCACCTTTTGACGATACACTTTTACTGTACAGTGGGGCAAAAAAGTATTTAGTCAGCCACCAATTGTGCAAACTCTCCCTCTTAAAAAGATGAGAGAGGCCTGTAATTTTCATCATAAGTATACCTCAACTATGAGAGACAAAATGAGACACAAAACAAAAAAAAATCACATTGCTTAATTTTTAAAGAATTTCTTTGTAAATTATTATGGAAAATAAGTATTTTGTCAAAAACAAAAGTTTAACTCAGTACATTCTTTGTTGGCAATGACAGCAGTCAAACACTTCTGTAACTCTTCACAAGGTTTTTACAAACTGTTTGATATTTTGGTCCATTCCTCCATGCAGATCTCCTCTAGAGCAGTGTTGTTTTGGGGCTGTTGCTGGGCAACACGTACTGTCAACTCCCTCCAAAGATGGGGTTGAGATCTGGAGACTGGATATGCCACTCCAGGACCTTGAAATACTTCTTATGAAGCCACTCCCTCGTTACCAGGGCAGTGTGTTTGAGATTGTTGTCATGCTGAAAGACTAAGCTATGTTTCATCTTCAATGCCCTTGCTGATGGAAGGAGGTTTTCACTTAAAATTTGACCATATGGTCCCAATCATTCTTTCCTTTACATGGATCAGTCGTCCTGGTCCTATAAGTCCCAAAGCATGATGCTTCCACCCCCATGCTTTACAGTAGGTATGGTGTTCTTTGGACGCAACTCAGCATTCTTTCTCCTCCAAACAGTAGAGTTCTTACCAAAAAGTTCAATTTTAGTTTAATCTGACCATAGGATATTCTCCCAATCCTTTTCTGCATCACACAAATGCTCTGTAGCAAACTATAGACGGGCCTGCACATGTTCTGGCTTTAGCAGGGGGACACATCAAGCACTGCAGGATTTGAGTCCCTGGCAGCGTAGTGTTACTCATGGTAGCCGTTGTGATCTTGCAGCGAGCCCTACATTGAGGGAGATTCTCAGTGGTCTTGTATGTCTTCCAGTTCCAAATAACTAATTTCTTCACACCAAGCTGCTTATCTATTGCAGATTCAGTCTTCCCATCCTGGTGCAGGTCAACTACTTTGTTTCTAGTGTCCTTAGACAGCTCTTTGGGTCATACATTTGCTGAAGCAAGAGTGGGATGACTTCTTTGGTACTGGGATGATGGTGGAATTGAGGCACATCGTAGCACTTCACAGCCTTTAAGAATACAGCTGAGGATGTTGTCATGGTCAGTTGCTTGGTGTATATAGATCCTGCAGATGGATTTCCTCACAATTCCGGGTGACAGAGACACGACCTAGCCACCTGAGGACGGAGGGGACTTTCCCGCAGGAATGCTGTTCAGTACCTCATAAGCCTTGTTTTCACTGAGTGGTCTGGTATGGTACGGTACGTTCCAGTCCAGTGTTTTGAACATTTCCATTGTGAAATTGATCTATTAAACAGTACATCCGTTGTAGGTCCATAGAAATGCTTTAGTTTGATTCTATCCAGACGCCAGTCTGCATACAGACTGAACGTAAGGTTCTGGACTCGATCCAGAAAAATTTCAGCAGACTTAGTCCAGATTAACAGACTTTTCAAGTCTAAATACACCCATTGATGTTTGCTGCAATACTTGTCTGTTTGTTAGGCCCTTGGAGGGCCGCCATAGCGCGGAGATAGAGTGGTTGATCTCTGACTGAAAGTGCAAACTTAGTTCCTGTCACTGAACCCCACATAGCTCCTGGTGGTTATAGGTTGGCTCCAGTGTTTTTTCTATAAGGTGGCCATCAGTGTGTGAATGTTTGCTTATATGTTTGAATGGGACAATGAGTGTAAAGCAGCGTTCCCCCAATTTTTTTGTGGCCATGGACCCGTCGTCCCCTGAGGATTTCACTGTGGACCAGCGGGCGGCACCATATCAAGTTGAGGTCCCTTCAGTTGTCACACACCAAGGTGTGTGATATTTGTTCTCCACATTTGACCTATCCCCTGGGGGAGTGGTGGGCTGCAGATACAGTCACGCTTGGGAACCATTGGGTGGTTTAACCCCCCAATCCAACCCCTTAATGCTGAGTGTCAAGCAGGGAGGCACTGGGTCCCATTTTTAGAGTCTTTGGTATGACTCATCCTGGATTTGAACTCATGACCGTCTCGTCTCAGGGCAGACACTCTACCACAAGGCCACTGAGCTGGTATATTATAATAATGTAGTAATAACACCAGTGGAACATCAGACTTTGGTAACATTCACTCCAAATTGATGTTATGCAAACAGGCTTGGTGTGTGAGAATCATCTATTGTGATAAATCTATATTTTAAGTAGGAGTCCTGATAGCCTACTGTCTTTTTTTTTTAAAGTCCTATCCATCTGTTGTTCTGTCCCTGAACTTAACCCTTATCCATTTGCAAAGAAAGGTTCCACATACAGCTTTTCTTGTGTTGCCTGACTACTTTTAGCGCTCAAGTGACTGAAATGTAACTAAGAGAATCACATTGTCTTCAAAACCAAAATATTTTTCTGAATAAAAGATCGCCCAGATGTAGTCATTTTGCTCCCCTGACTAAACTTTACAACTCAAGTGCTCGAATGTGTAGCTCAGAGAATACGGTTATTTTTCAAAATAAAAAAATAAATAAAAAATAAAAATAAACGATTGTTGGAAATCAAAAGGAAAAACAATTAATCATTTCTTCTATGGCCTGCTACTAATTGATCCATTGACCTGTAGTGGGTCGCGGCCCAGGGGTTTGTGACCCCTGCTGTAAAGCACTTTGGGCCTTCTAAGAAGGTAGTAAAGCGTTATGTAAGTTACCAGTTGTTAAATGAAAAATGTGTAATATGAAAAAAATCATATTTGCTAATGTTTTACTCTACCTAACCTGGGTCAAAAATATAATAATAATAATACACACAAGATCTTACAAATTATTGTTTTAAGGTTAAAAACCCACAGGCTCAGCTTCACACAAATAAAATAAGATATATGGATACAACATCCAATGTGAGGGTGAACGTCCTTGTGGATCTGTGAGAACCTGGAACGTGAAGGTTACCACTGCGAAGGACATCTTTTGTCTATGGTAAGTATTCCTCCCTAATAGGTTTGGTTTGGGTGTGAAATATTGAAGTGCCATAGAAGTATGTGACATTAGTGTTGTCTCTAGGGGAAACTGGAGGCTGATCTCAGTTCAGTTTGCAGTGAAATAAGATTTAAGGCAAAATAAAAAGCTCAGACAAATGAACTGTTAAGTTGTACTTTTGTCACTGAAAAATAGACTCATGATGGTTAAATATGAAATGAAAACACTGGTATGTGGAGTTTTATCCTTCAAAAAGTTAATCAAAAGCAGTTAGTTAAAGCAATTAAAACAAGAATTGTAAGCATCACTTTTTACTAAAGGAAAAAAAGGTGCAGGAAGCTCAGGGATTTACTGGTTTTAAAAAGTCATGACACTCTGAATGTTATGGTCTTTGATTGAAATCCTTGCCACAGAGCGTGACATGAGTATTTCCTCTTCGTTCTCCTATTATCAGCAGAGCCTGTGGTGCACAGCCTAATCCCTCTTCATCAAAGTGGTGTGGGCAGCAGTCAGCAAGATGTGACCATCAATTAATCACCCACTATCCCCCTGACCGAGCTCAGCCTCTGCACAGATGTGAGGCCTCATTGGTTTTAAGCATTCTCGCTGAGAGATCTGCCGCAGACCCAAGACTGCCACAAACTGGCTTTGTCAAGGGGCTTCCCAGGCCAGGAAAGCTGTCCCCACCATGAAAGTCATGGTGCTCTGGGGTCAGTGCGAGACCGAACCATCAGATTAACCTCTGAACGGAGTCTTAACTACTTCCTTTTTTATAGTCTGGCTTCAGTGTCTCAACCTAATTCGTTTTTGGCAGAAACGCCAATTATGCTTCTTTAAATGATTCTGCATTCCCAGAGAGGTAAAGCTGCCATGCGAGTTCAATTCACTCAATTTCACTCTTGGGGGTTTATTTTACGGAAGCATATTGTCTCGTGGATATGTTCAAAAAGTCGGATAAGCCACAAAACACTCATCCTAACATCCTCCTGCTGTCCAATTTCCTGTACATAAGCCATGCAATATTCACCTACTCTTATTAGATAAAATGTAAACGTCATTACAAATTGTATGTCCACCCCGTTTGTACTTTAAACTTCAGATGCACTCTATTTTTTGTCACCAACCGATATAATATTCCATGTAATTTTAAGCATATCTGGCCCAGTGGCTTAGAGCGCTGCAGAACAGAAGGGTTGCAGAGTTCATAAATGAGCAAGAATCTCCAAATGAGTTTGGTGCCCTCTTAAACTTCATGAAATTAATATAAGCAGACATCCAGCAAGCTGCAGGCTATTGCAGAGCTGGGGAAGATCACTTAAGCTCTCCGAGTTCTGTGAAAGTTTTATAAGCTGACTATCAAGACTCGGTGCTTATTGGTGATGACAGGAGGCGACGAGGAGACAAATAAACCTTTACTGTCTTCACTTAACCCCTCACTCGAATACTGGGATTAACTGACATTAGAAATACTCAAATAGATTGACTGTTCCTCAGAGTGAATTCATTCATTGAGAGGCAGACATTGTTTAGGTTTTGATATCACAAGGTGGGAGGCGGCCAAATTTGTCTCCATATTTTTTAATTTTTTACACTTTTTTTTTTTAAGAAAAATGTATAAATGTTAACTGAACAGAGTGTTTACAATGAACTGTGCATTTTTTGGCCTTGCGCATAAAAGTATATAATCTACTTGTATAACGTATAACAGGGTCTATAACTACACCCTAGGGGTCAAATATGTTAAACTATTAAATGAATTAAAATAAATTGGATTGATAATTCTTAATAATGTCTTATTTTCCCTGTAATTCTGGTGTATCCCCATAGATGGTGCACTTTAAATGTGTCAACCTTGTTCAGGTTCTGAATGTTTTTCTGCATTCATGTTGGAAGATTTGTTGTTTTTCCCATCCCAATCATATTCCATCCCATCCCAATCACATTCCATCCCATCCCATCCCATTCCGACCTGACCTGACCTTCTGTTTCATCTGACCCTTCTTTGCCTTTGACTCTGATTTCCGCCTGCCCCGACCCTCGCCAGGACTCTGACCACTCTGATTGTTCTCTCATGGTTGTGTTTGACCCCTTCCTGCCTGACCCTGATTTAGCTTTGTGGACTTTTAGTTGTTCTCTCCTGTTCTCCTGTCTGTGCCAAATAAAACCTGCTGCACTTGGATCCAGACGTCTTTTGTGACTAAAGTTAATTCATATGGATATAGTATATCCATATATATTTTTTTCTCTTATGATGTGGATTACCAAAACACATTATGCACCTGTTCCTGGTCTGGCCCTTATGTCAAATTTTAGAACCCTTATGGTCCATGAGTCAAAACGTTGGCATAACCCTGCTCTATAGTCTACAGTATTTGTGAGTGTTACATGCTCCTATTTTAAATACTTTATTGTTAAAAATAAATTGTCTCTTCATGTTTAAAAGTCAGTTTATTTGCAAATACAGTTTTAGACTATACTGTATGAGCAAAGAATAAAAAAACTCTTGACCAAAATTGGAGCTTTAGATAGTAGATCTGAGGGATCTTTAAAGTGGTCTTTTTATCCATTAAACTTTCTGGAGTCATATAAATCCTGGAAACTTGGGAATACTTCACTGAACTTTCATGGAATTCTGTTTGAACACTGAGGAAGCAACTTTACTTTTTGTAAACTGACACTATTATTTTACCAGGTAATGTCTAATGTGGCTCTGCTTAAGAAATTCATTAATTATCCAAACTTTTGCCAATTTTCCAACTTTGTTTCCGATTTTAGGGGCTGCATGGTGGCACTGTTGTCAATGCTCTTGCCTCACAGTGAGAAGGTCCTGGTTTAAATAGCGGCATAGTCTATAAACATGCTTCATAGATTAATTTGTGACTCTGAATTACTCCTAGGTGTGCATGTAATTGTGCCAACCACGCCTTCGCCCAATAGTAGTTTGGCTGGCTCCAGCAAACCCCATGATCCCAAAAGGGATACAGGAAGTTCTGAAAAGGGATGGATGGATGGATGCTTATGATTCTAGTTTGGATTTTTGTTCAACTTTTCTCAGATGTCTTTGGATTCATTGAGTTGAAATTTTATTGTCATTTCTGTACCTGATCACCAGTTTTTTGTTTTTTATCTTAAGGTTTAAAAAATATATTATAATAATACGTTTTAATAATAAGATGACATACTAGATATAAATACCCACTTACAAAGTTTAAGCAGTACTCTGATGTTGAAGAATTTTATCAAACTTCATGAGTTGCAGGATGACTCGGTTGCTATAGTATCACTAGCACATGACCAATAAAAACCCTGGTGGTGTTGTAGGGAGACAGGGCAGCCAAAGGCAGCCAATCACTTTTATAGCACCACCACTGGTGATTATTTGTTTTATTTGGGGCGGTGACCTGTGCTGTATTTTTTCAGTATTGGGGACATTTTTCTAAAAATCATTTCTCCCAAATTACTATTTCTGGCACTTTGATGAAGTGTGCGGAGTAAACTCCGGTCAGTGTGGACATCCTACTTCAGACTTCACACCATTTAAAATCCTATGACAAGAGACATTATCTGTCCAGATTATTGAAGTCTTTTTTTCTGATTCAAACAGTAGGTCACTATTTTGATTACATTTGGGAAACATTAGGACTGCTATTACTGCAAGCAAGACCGCAAACAGATTTGATGTTGTCTTTTCAAAAATAATTGTTTAAATGCAACTTAGGACTAAACAAAAATTAAACTTCTCAATATTCTGATTTGGAAAACTCAGAAAAGATCAAAAAAAGATCATACTTTTTTAAAGGGCCTATATCATGCTTTTCTTAAGCCTTTCAGGGTAAGGTATAACCATCTATTTTGTAATATATTTATATTACCTTTGGCAGCTATAAAACTAACATTTTTAATGAAATATTGCTTATTTTCCATTCAATCTCAGAGGCACCGCTCTTTCGCTCCTTGTGGGTGCCATCCGTTTCATGACGGCATCCTAAAGTCGGCTGCTTTCTGCGTTTTACCCACGAAAAAAAACAACATCAATAACATTTTGCAAAGATGGGTGTACATACCTTATATCTTGCTCCTTCAAGATCAGATGCTGGGTGTCTGTGATAGAAGAACTGGTTTGAACATGGATTATAGAACAAAGACAGAAAAGTGTGTCTCCAGGAAACTGATTCGTATGAGAGTGAAGAGGATTTTTGATACCTAGATTAATGATGCTTTAAAGAGAACAGAAACGTTCACAGTCAGTGCTAACCATGACCATAAGACAATGTTCTCATCATTTCAGTAAATCGTAAAATGTTCAACTGGTGTTGTTGTCTGCATTTAACCACAAAATGAACCCATTAGCCATCACCGTTCTGTCTGTAATGGAATGAAAGCTGGTCTACAATAGACGGCACATTTTTGGAATAAACGCCAAGGCTTCTATTAGAAGATATACAGTATTGTGCATATAAAAGGAAATAGTCATTGATCACCGATAGCTCCGCAGGGAAAGCGGGTTTGTGTTTTAGCCTGGGGGCAGTGCTAGCAGCACGGACTCTTCCTGGAAGGGGCTGCTGTTCTCCACTTTGTGATGTCACAATGTGAAGACTCAGCTGTTTTTGTGGATTGGAAAGAGCTAGTGCTCAGAGAGCAGGGTTGGAGATGAATGCTCAGAGCAAATACCATTCTAGGGTTGTTTTTGTGAGGAATTAACATTATAAAACACTTAAATGTTGAAAAAGTTGATTTTGCATCCTGTAGGCCCTTTAACGTGCTCTCTAGCTTACAGCCCCTCATAACTCCAAGCTAACATTAGTTTAAGTCACAGAAGCCCAAAATGTTAAATTTAGAAGAAAAAAAATCATATATAAGTCGCACTGGAGTATTAGTTGCACTTTTGAGAGAAAAGTGCAACGCTTTAAAAAGATAATCATTATGTATTTAAAGACCCACTCCAATGTTTTTGTGTTTGTAACATGTTCCCGTAGAATTTTTCTGATGATGGAGGACATAAACAAAGAAAATTAAACATAATTTTTTTATTCAAATCATGGTGAATCAGGAGCAGATGAAAAACAATGCTGTTTAAAAATTAGCATTTTTGTGACCTAAAATCTACAATCGACTGGCCAAAAGCTCCAGCATCCACTTGTAGACAGATAGAGCCATGTACATCTTCATTTTCCTCGTCTGAGCTGGTATCTGGTTCAAAACTGTATGACAGGATATCTCCAATATTGCTTGCCATTTTTTTAGCATTGGTAATAATAGGTGGGTGTTGTGAGGGGCTGTAAGCTAGAGAGTGTAATCAGATGGATGTCGGGAAGCAGGGGGGCTTACTCTGTGAGTTCTGTTCAAAACTCAAATTTCTAATCAACTACTGCAGAAACAATGTTCTAGAGAACAATACAGATAAGGCAGAATCATAATTAAACACTTTTATAATAGATTAAAAGATTATTGGTGTAGGATTTTAATGATCTAACCCAAACTTTTGGTAAGTTAGTCCATTTTCATGGTTATAGCCACATATCAAGAAAGTAAAGCCTCTTTTTTTGTTTTTAAATAAAAATTTCAAGTGAAAACACTGAAAAGTAACTAAATAAACTATTTTAAACCCTAAATTCCTCTATTTTCTTAGTTGAGAAGAACTTAAATTTAGAGTGATATAGTGCATGGTATAATGAGATTATTAGGCATGAGTGAAAGAACGAGGTCAGCACCAGGGCACGGTATGTAATAATCTCAGTTGCAAGCATCATCAGAACAGGAAAAAAAAAGTGTGTGGGTTGGAAGCACACCTAGTGTGTGTAATTCTGTGTGTGTGTGATGGTCAGTGTGTTTTCACTTGTCTGTGTTTGAGAGGGAAAGAGTGAGAGGAAAAAAAGAGGGAGGGAGCACATACTGGTTGCTGCAGTCTCCCCTGTGGGCTAATAGATTCGAGATGACATGCTCTGCGCTTCCATGCTGAATGTTCACTGAACTTTCTGGCAAAAGAGGCTGCCACTAAAGACAGTTCAACCAGAGGTTAACATAAACAAACAGCTGAAAATTGTGAGCAAGATATTAATAAATACACAGATGACAAATGGGTCCTCGCTGTTAGCCCATAGCCTCAAATAAACTCAGTAAAAAGGAAGAAAAAAGACGTCACTTTTCATTTTTTTTTAACTATGTCTAAGGAGCTCTATATTTTCTAATAGTCTAATTTATGGAAGTTCAAATTCATTAAAATAAATGTTAGTTTTTGCTTTTTCTGGTTAATTCAGAGTATTATTTTTTAAAAATATTTCAGGCAAAATCATGACAGTGTTTACATCTGAAGTTCATGGCCGTGACAATTCTACTGTCCTCCAGTGGTTGCTATCATGTACTGCATATGTTGCTCAGGAAATATTTTGCTTAAACTGACAGCTCATATCACACATCATATTCAAAAGACTTTCAAATGAGCAATCTTGCGGCTCCTTTTCAACTTTAAAACATGCAAATACAATTCTTTTGCGACAAATGTGACATCTTTGCTGCTTGTATGATTTCAAAATATCCGCTGCCATCCTTTATTATGACACTGCAGAGCACAGACTGTGTTGTTAAGATGAAGAGGAGCTTGTGAGTTGTCCACGCTGGGAGACGAAAATTTATCATTGCCAACACTAATGTGCCAATTTTGTGCTTTTAGCCGCGCATTGTTAACTGTGATTGTCATCTAATTAAATCGTGGTTCGTCACAAGAGATGCTTGTAATGGCAAGATAAGCGCTGGGAGTCCACCGAAGCATTCCCAAGATCAATAAAGATTTTACAGTCCAGAGTATGAATTGGCTCCGGGGTTACATAGGCCAGTTGAATTAATTAGTGCTGCGGTTTAATATCCCTCTCTCAAACTTTCTGACCAATTATTTGGTTGGATGGGGGATATGTCTTGCCACCAACTTCTTTTATTTGCAGCTCGGCAGCTTTATTAAGGGCTATACAAACCCACAACTGCAGACTGATACTTGTGTGACACGCTCTATACAGGATAAATTTAAACAAGACTCAGGTAAAAATAAAAAAAAGAAGAAAGTTATTTTTTCTTGTGGACAAAACAACACTTTGACTCCTAAAAAAATGCTTGATAGTACAGAAAAAATTTTTTTACAAGGGCAGTGAATGTCAGTGCGCTAACATACACAATTATTCAAAAGGAATTAAAAAGTTAATATTTATTAACGCAAATGAATTACACCTCACAAAGTCACAGGACAATTCAGGCTTCCATGGTGTGCGTTTAAACACTTTGTTGGTATTATCCCTCTTACACCATGGTCACTTACAAAATAAAAACAAATTCAATCGGTTTGTAGTACTTTAATCTTATTTTTCTTAGATCTTTTTTGCTTTAGATCACTTTTTAACAAAAAGCAGACTATTTCATCCATGGTCCCAGGGCCGGCCCTGGACATGAGTGACCTAGGCAGCTGCCTAGGTCGCCATCTGATGGAGGTGCGCCAAATAACAATGATTATATATTACTATTTACTTTGTTTATACAGTTTGACACACCACTCATTTCATGTAAAAAAGAAAAAAGTAATAATTAAAAAAACGTAAATAAAATAACTAAAAAGTTTGATGTAATCAATAACCAGCTTAGACAGCGCTCCTCCCTTCCTGTCTCTGCTGCTGTCTAAGCTGGTCCAGGAGGATGGGAGGGGCATGCGGTGTTGCCGCTGTTAGGGCTTCTTTAAAACTTTAAGGATAAAAAAGAAAGAGGAGAAAACACAGGCTCAAAGCAGATGTTTGTCTGTTTTACTTATATAAAATCGCTTGGAAATTCACTCACCCCTGAATTTTGATCAAAAAAGACAAATTTAACAGACAATCTAGTGTTTTTTCCAACACATTTAACAGTTGAGATCCCCCTACTTTCATCTTAAATGGCTGAATGGTGGCACAGTCATTTAGTGTGCGTGCCTACAAATGCACAGTATCTTTATTCGAGCCTGTCTGAATCTAAGACCCTGCAGGGGGCGCTAAATTTGTATTTCGCCTAGCACATTGTCATGGTAACACAACGCTGAGCCTCGACTGCAGCGGTAAAGTAAAGCGATGTAAATGCTGATCGTCACAAAAGGTTAAATAAAGCTTCAGTTCAGAGAGACAGTTCACTTCTTACCACTATAACTTCTTAGTAGTCTGCGCAGTGATACAGAGCATTTGGACTATGAGACCAGAACTTCTTCTTTTTTTTAGCTCTGCAGGTCTGTTTCTTATGACTGTATGTCAGCATCTTTGTTTTCTTGGAGTAATACTGCAGACATAAAAGTCTGTAGAGTTCTGATTATCTTAGCATTGATGTGTTTTTGTTTACTAATTACACTTCTGGGTCAACACTTAATAAATTAAAACTTTTTACACAATAAAAGTGAAGGAAAAATGTCCTCTCTGGTCTGTTTTTGTTCAAAACATGCATATGGTCATATAAAATTTACCTAATAAAACAGTATGATTAATCGTGATGAATCAACACAAAAGTGTAATTAATCTGATTTTTTTTAATTGATTGACAGCACTATTTAAAAATAAACATTCTAATTGTTTAGTGTTTGATTTTTTTAGCTTGTGATAAGAATCACATAGATAAGTGAAATCCCAATTAATTTTGACAAAATTTGCGATTAATTAGTACAATTTTTTAATCTTTAATTTTTTACCCAAAGTTGCACTCCACTTGATCTATTGTAAAGGTGATCCAAGTAGTCTCTTATTCATGATAAGGCAGTTTTTAACCAAAATCAAAAAATCTGTATCATTGTCTAGGACATAATTTCTGCAGCGCGGCAGGAGTTTATTGAATATTTTCCCTCTAAGTTGTGGGCAGGACTGTCGGGGAGGAGTACTACTTCCTGACATCTATCTGTTTATACTCATGCTAGCTTACAGCCCCTCAAAATTTAACATTACCAGTGCAACAAAAAATGAGGAGCAATATCAGAGCTAGCCACCCGTATAGTTTTAAGTGATGCTAGCTCAAATAAGGAAAACTAGGACGTACATGGATCTATTGGTCAACAAGTGTATACATCGGAATGGAGTAGCTTGCCGTTGTAGCTTTTGCATCACACTTAGAATCTTTTTCCAGTGGCTCTGCCCCTTATTAACAATTTGATTAAGCTTGATTTTTTTCATATATATGTCCTTCATCATGAGAAAAATGCAACAAGAAAATGTTAAAGACACAATTTTCATTGGAGTGGGTCTTTACTAAAAACACAAGGAAAAACTGAGAGAATTTATTGCACACTAAAGCAATGTCTTGCTGCACACAAGCGACTGTGACTGTGTGAACCCGCGGGTTTCTTCCAGAGAGCGCCTTGTGTCACTGGAGCCAGCCACAGGCTCAACTCAGAGGCTCAGCTCAGGCCACCTAACTGGGAGTCAAATCAGAGGCACTCAGTTGTCACTTCATGCCTCACTGGCCCTCTGACCCCGGGGGCCAAGACCCATGTCTGGGTCATGTACGGTCCTGTGACCCACTTACCAGCTGATGGGAATGTGACAGTTGTGTTCTTATAGAAGCAGCATTAACTTCCCCATCAAACGACGGATTTGCATTAAGATTCTGCTGATTTTCCTCTTATCTAATCACGTAAATGTACCGGCTGATAAAAAAGTACTTACAGAAAATAAAAAATAATCAAACAAGAATAATGTTCATAAATCAAAGACAATGTTTATAAATTAATAAATGATGATTTTTGGGTTATTTTAAGCTTTTTGCAAGAGAAGCACTCAAACAACACAAAGTTTTATAGTCAGTTTTGCCCAAAACTTCACTGCCAGAGTTGATATGGACCTAAATTTAAACTAAAGTTATGTTTGCCTTTTGATCTGAGCTGTATTCATCCAATGTGACATCTGATATCTTGTGGGTGTGGGTAAGCTGGCTGCAGGCAGCAAAGTGGTAGAGGGCCACTTGGAGCCAATCACCTGCTTCTTTTGCTGTCACCCCGTGTCATGCGCATGTGAAGCACCACAGGGCCGGGTCGCTGCTCGATGAGCCCGTCCTAATGCACACCATGCCCCCCTTTGCCCCCTTAAACCATCGTGACCCAAGGCCTCATTTAAAAATGTCTCCAGAAAACCTCAGGCCGTTCCGGAAAAAAACCCAAACTCGCCTGGCAAAGCTGACGCTGAAGAGACGAGAAATGTGAAATAAAAACCACTTGAGAGGTTAAACTGTGTGCTTTCCTCTGAAAATGTTAATGCGATGTGTGCATCCCCACAGGCTTGCAAAGGTAAAAGCACACATATGACTCATTAGGTCATAATGGGTTAACAGCCTTTACACTTCACCCTTTTGTCTGCAGTGCTCAGCAGAGAACAACGGCTTGTCTGTTTAGATTTATAGTGTGAATGCTTAGTGAGCATTCACACTATAGTAATTCTCCCGCTTCTTTCCGTACGTTTTCTGGCATGAAAAAACTCAATCACACTTTCAGTGATTTCAGCAATCTTTGGATCAAAAAGTTCAGCTTGTTTAGGACAATATTGCTTGTAGTTTTGGTATTCATAAACTTTAAAGTTTGAGAAAAATGTGCCCCACTGGAAATGAATGAGAAAGTCTTCAAATATTAATATTTTAAGTAGATTAACATCAAGCCTTTAAACATATTCATGGGATATGTTTTAATGTTTTATAGTAATAAAAAAAATAGTTTAGCTAATATTTTAGCAATATTTTTGACTAATTTGTTATCTATTGAGGTTTTTGAGGCTAATTTCGAGTTTAGCTCTATTTTTGCGACAGGCTAGAGTTTTTGACTAATTTAGTTTACTGAAGAATTTTTTAGGCAGTTTTGGAGTTTAGCTAGTATTTAAGCAATGTGCTACTTTTTATTGGCTAATTTGGTATCTACTGTGGTTTTTTTCGGCCAATTTTGAGTTTAGCTAATACTTTTAGCAACATGCTAATGATTTTGGCTAATTTGTCATTTACAAAGGTTTTTAAAGGCTAATTTAGAGTTTAACTTCTATTTTACCAACAAGATAACTTGTTTGACTCATTTAGTTCACTGAGGAATTTTTGGCAGTTTTGGAGTTTAGCAAAAAAAAAATCGATATGGCGATATTTCACAATACTTGATTTGGCAAAGCTTATATCGATTTAAAATGCAGACATCACACTATTTATTTAATAGTGTAAATGCTTAGTAAGCATTCACTCTCTAGTGATCCTCTTGCTCTTTTCTATATGTTTTATGGCACATAAAAACTCAATCCCACTTTCAGTGATTTCAGCAATCTTTGGATCAAAACGTTGTGCTTGTTTAGGACAATACTGCTTGTATTTTTGGTATTCATAAATTTTATAGTTTTTGGTTTGTGAAATGGTAGGCAAAATATGCCCCATAGAAAATGAATGAGAAAGTATTCAAATTTCAAAATTTTAAATATATTAGCAATTAGCCTTTAAATATATTCATGTTTTAATACTTTATGGAATTTTTCAAAGAATTTGGAGTTTAACTAATATTTTAGCAATATGCTAGCGTTTTTTTGTCTAATTTGTTATCTACTCGGGTTTGTTAGGCTAATTTAGAGTTTAGCTTCTATTTAAGCAAGAGGCTATTTTTTGTCTAATTTAGTTTACTGTGGAATTTTAGGATTTTTTTGGAGTTTAGCTATCATTTTAGCAACATGCTAACTTTTTTGGCTAATTTTTTATCTAGTGAGGTTTTTATAGACTATCTTAGAGTTTAGCTTCTATTTTAGCAAAAAGCTAACGTTTTTGACCAATTTAGTTTACTGAGGATTTTTAGGCTATTTTTTGGTCAAGCTAGTATTTAAGCAACGAGCTAGATTTTTTTTTTATCTTATTTGGAATCTACCGAGGTCTTTGAGCTAATTTGGAGTTTAGCTCATAGTTATGCAACACACTAAATAAATACTTTTGTAAAATTGTCAAGTTTTAGGAGTTTTTAAGCAATTTTACTACATTTTTTTCTGAAATTCAGGTCAACTTCAGCACTCTTTCATAGTTGTCGTGTGAAATTCCCAGTCTTTTAGCAAATTTAACCTTTTGCAAATAGCTTTTTGCATTTTCAGCAAATCTCTTCAGCAATTGCATCACCATTTTTTAGCAAAAAGCTTCAGCATCTTCATTGATTACTTTCAGCAAAAAGCATTCACACTAGCAATACTGCAGGTAATGCAACTTTTTAATACAAGTTTTTACCGTTTTAAATTGATATTTTCTTTTCAAAAAGAAGTTACACAAAAATACATAATTTTTGTTGTTTCCTCCCTTTATGTTACCATCAATCAAATGTCAAGCTGTGCTAGCTTGAAAGGCTTAAAAAGTGCATTGAAATCATGTTGCTTGTGGGTAAAAACAGTGTTGCACCTTTTGGCTTAATTTGATAAGACAGAATGAAACTGTGGCCTCTTCTTGTGTGAAGGGGTCTATTAGCTCACCGACATGCTGCACAGTATGCCATTTGAGTCTGTTACGGTGGCAAACTGCCTCGTTACCCCTGTGCCTTGTTGTGCAGCCTGACCAATTACTTTTGAACTTAAGCGGACATGACATTTGTAGGTTTTGCACTCCGAAATGACTGCACATGTTAAAAGATGCATCATGCCTTTTCCCTTGCAAATAATTTATAGCACTCGCCCCCCTAGGGTTGACTTTTTGAACTTGAATGTACAAGCTTCAAATATAGTCGTCGCTGCTGTGCCTTCACAAATGTCACATGTGGAGTTTTTGAAGGAAAAAAATTAACAAATTGCGTTCTTTGTCACAGTAAGAGAAGGGAATATGCCCGGATATAATCAAACTGGAGGCAGATTTGATCTTTTTCTTTAAAAGCGGAGCTTTTCTGAAAAGAGATAGCTGCTTCAAAACACTGATTGAACTGTACTCCGCTAATGGGAAAGAAAAGAAACACCACAGGGTAATGCAAATACCTGTTCTAGTCTGTCAACACCCCGCATATTTTCATCTTGTTTTATATGGCTAACTGGTAATGAGAGGCATGATGAATGGCATGTCATGTTTGTGTTATTAGGTACACTGAAAGTCCCAGGTTTAGGCGCTTTTTCTGCTTATTCAGCTCTTTGAATTGTTGCTTTTTAGTTCCAAATTTACAGTGATAGATTGGCAAACGTGCAAAGACTCCAAGCTTTTTGTGCATGGTGATCACAGGATTTATCCCTCTTTTTGGAAACATAAATTAAGCAAAATAGTTCAAATGAAAACATATATTTGCTATCATATTAACTTCAATTCCTGCAGAAATTACTGATTCAGTTTTTTTAACAGTACAACACTTTTGCTATAAAAAGTTACTTTTGTCAGATAATTTTATAGAATATACCCAATAAAAAGTATTTATCTTAAAAACTACATAAATATGACAACACATAATAAATTTGAGTAGTTTTATTTGATTTTCAACTCTTGCTTATGTACCAAAATGAAAAAAAACAGGAAAATCCTAAAAACAAACATGACAATTACTGAAAAATTAGGAATTTAAGAACAAAAAAAATCTTTAAAAAACTGATACTGGAGACTTGGCCTTTGGAGACTTTACCCAGGGACCAATGACACTCAGAAAAATAATATTTAACATATTAAAAATCATGTAAATACTTTTGATTCATCCGGTGATAGTGTTAAAAAAATTACCCCACTTTAAAAATAAAAAAACGTGCTAAAAAGTATTTTTTAAAATATATATGTATATATTTTTTTAAAAAGTTGGGTAATTTTTATGAAACTGAAATTGCAAAAATGGTAGCAAAACATTTAAAAATACTGTTTTATCCAAATAAAATGGACTTTACTTTGAAAGGCCTAAACTGAATGGTCCACTAATGCCACAGCAGCAGCTGGCTGTGATGATAAAACAGTAAAAGCACAATAAAATCATGGTTGGGAAGGTGGAAGACTGCGTTTAAACCCCTAATCCCCCTGCTTTATACAAGTGTTTCCTCTACAGCAATTTGTCAAACAGCAGATTGCATGGTTGATGAATCAGATGCCCCCTGGTGGTAATGTAATGGAGCAAAAAAATACCATTTGATTGTTTGAATTGGATGTACAAGCTGCCAAGGGCACTCTGTGTTCATTTGAGCTTTAATTTGCACAGGAAGAAACAACTTGTAAAGTCATTTGTTCCATTTAAAAAAATTGTTTAGTGACATTGTGTTCAAGTGTGCTTTATTTTGAAATAATGATTATGTACATTCCTCCTCTTTGTTTACCTCCTGTGTGTGTTTGTTGGTGGGGTCTTAACAGGGAGTTACACACATTCACTAATGTGTTAACAAACTCCAAAAACCATAAACAAATAGAAAAAAAGGGGGCATTAGTTCGTGTCCAGCCAGATGTTTTTTACCCTTTCCTGTATTTATGGGAAGCTCACCGAGCCAAAAGCGAGCCAGGCTAGAGCCTTTAATCCCATCAGGAGAACTGCATTCCCATAATGAGAAATTAATAACATGAGCATGCTTTCAGATTAAACAGAGCAGTTAGGACCATTAGATCATTTTCATTGCTGGCATTAGGGCAGCGGATCAGGTTTTTTTACCCCTTTAATCCAGCAAAGTAGGTCAATCCCTATTGAGTATTAGTGCTGTGGCTGTGATTCTGTTGTTTCACCTCTAGGACATGGAATTAACCCCAGAGACTGCTAAACTGGATAGGTCAGAGGCTGCAGGAAGGTTACGAACCCCTGGACATGTGTGCAAACTGTGGATGGCACCTCTAAACTCCTAATACGACCTGACAACATTCTCAGGGTTTGTGTGTCCGTTCTGCCATGACAACCAATCATCTTTTAATGAACTTTTAAAAAAAAATGTCTTGTTGGGGATTTTGGCCGCTCACCCCACCTATCTGTTGTTTTACTTAAAACTGCACTTGAAAAGCAGCTCAGTGATGTCATCCGCAGCTGCCCAGCCACTAATAATCAGCGAGCAAGCAGAAGGCACGTCTGAGATCAGTGTCCTTAATAACCACACCCAAGACCTCACACCCAATGAGATGATGAGGGAGAGTCACGGATCACGGCAGATTAGTGCAGCTTGTTTTGCTTTGGCACTCAACTCCCCCCCTCAAACCTCCTTCCCCTCTCAAAGACATACTCATTCACTCACCCATAACACGCACACACCAGCTCGCTGTCCTCTTCATTTGTGAGCAAGCCCGGCTCTGACAGACAAACGCCGGATTGGCAGGGAGGCTCGGCGTGCGGCGCGCGAAAGTTTAGACCTGACAGTCAAGATGATGAAAATACATCTTTTGGAAACGTGTTGGAGGAGAACTAACATGGAGGGACGTTTGGGGGCCGATGTACAACAGCTCAATTACCGTCGTGTTTGCCTTTTGCTGAAATAATACACATCGTGAGCGATGGGGACTCATCAGATGGCGTCTGAATACTCAGATCAGCCAGGCCGTGTCCTCTTTACGCTGCTTCCAATCCTGACATATATGGTGACACTGAAATCATGACAGTGGGTTACACTTGGATGAACAGAGGAAACCACAAAGCTGAGTTTTACCTTTTACAATTACAGAGGACTGTGTTTCTGAAGCCGTTTGTGATGCCATTCCAAGTGACAGCGGGGGCTTTTTGCTGTAACTCCCTTTGCTGCGTTTTAAAGGGCCAGATCCCCTTTAGCCTCGTAGACCCTGCATGTCCTTATCTACTGACTATGAGGGGATTGTTGGTATGAAACCTCTGACTTGATAGAGTTATGTCTCTATTGAAGTCTGCACATGCATGTCATTGTGTGAGCAGATGTTCTGCAGCGGCGTGAGTGCAGTCAAAGTTGGGATGAATCCTCAGAGAACGCTCCGGTGTTGTTAGCGTGACCTAAATAAGACAGTTTGGCAGGTTTACCTCAAATGTCCCCCCAAAAAAAGACTGGAAGATGGAGGAAGAGGAAGAGGAGGCGGGACTTCTTAGATCTGAGAAATGAACAATTGTGTTATTAGAATGACAAATCACGTCCACACATTCTGTGTGAAGTTTTCTGTCAAAATTAGTGTATTTTTATTTCCTTTTATACCATGGTGTGTGCACGTGTGTGTGTGTGTGTGTGTTGGGGGGGTGTAAGCATCGTATGGGTTCTACAAATTTGTTCTTCGTTTTTAAAATGTTATTATATTTTTATGTAAAACACTTTGAGTGACATGAGTTTTAGAAAAGTGCCTAACAAATAATGTTTGATTTGATTTGATACTCATTTTATTAATGAATGCATCTAAATTCAAATTTTGACATTTTATGTAAAATAACCACAATAATAAAAATATGAAAAAAACAACAACATACGCATGTTTCTAGTAAAGATCCTGAACTTTTTTTTGAGCTGAATAAATCCAACTTTTAAAAGTTTAGCTTTCATAAAAATAATTAAACAGAGTGTTAAATATGAGAGAATATATGCTTTAAACTTTTTGTTTTTCAGAATATTGTTTTTCATATAATCTATAATCTATTTTCATTTTTTCTGTTCTTATTTAGCTGTTTAATGTTTCACACAATAATTTAATGCCATTTATATGTTATTATTGATGTGGGTATTGCAATTACTGACATATAAATAGTTTGATAAGGATGTTATCAGGTCTTATATTTAAATAAGTGACAATAAAGCAACCATGTAACAGTGTAAAATTATGCAGACTATAGTAAGGAAGAGATTAAATAAGTTCCTGTTTCAAGCATTGACTGTTTAGTTTATATAATGAAAAAAAAGAATATCAGAGGTACACCAATGTAGACTCTTTAAGTCTGATTTTGACTTATTTTGGGTTATTTATTAATGAGATGTTCCTATGTTGAATTAATTCTTTGCAATTGACCATTCTTGAAACAATTAATAAATTAAGACTCAATGTTTCTTTCTACTGAGTTCTATTTAAATTAAGAAAATATGAACCTACAAATCCACATTTTCTTTACACTTACACTTGTTTTGGGATCCAATAAAAAGACAATAATTTGCCAAAATTAACAAAAATAAACAAAACATTTTTTCTGCTTTTGTACAAAACTAGTGAGATTTCAAAGTGTGTTTTTCAAACAGCAAAAGTTTCAAACGTTAGAATTTATTATTCACAAATTATCATAAACTTTTTTTTTTAAAGATTCTTTTAGGAGTTAATTACTTTGGTGATTAACCTTTCAACTAAGTCAGTGACCTCAGTGACAGACCGTCTAATCCTGGCCGTTTGACAAAACCAGCAGCTTCTTAAAACCTTCCAAACCTGGACTAACATAAAATAATGACTTCTACATCTCTGACTAATCAAAAAAAAAAAAAGACTTGATGCATAAAGATGGTTTTGGAGTACCAGCACTTCTGCAGTGAGGTTCCTCCTGTAGAGGGCAGTGAAGACACATGACACAGTCTAAAGGTGGGCTCCTGGCCTCCTTCTTTCCTTACAGCTGTGCATCTAAGATTTGCAAGCATGATGGCATGAGTTACAGAAACACAGCTAGTGTCTGTCTGTGTGTATGTGTGTGTGCTTGTGTGTGTGTACTGTATGTACAACATCGACATTAATTACAAGGAAGCTGCAACAATACCTGCAGGTGATCCTACTGTACTAACAACATAGACGTGCAAATATTTGTATCAGCAACTACTTTCACTCAGACAAAAGAGGAGTAGAGCATGCTGGTTAAGAAAAAGTCAGGGGGGATTTTTTTAATGAAGGGTTTAAAAGATTTAGCTTAAGACATGAATTAAAACATCATCTACAAATATGAAAATATATACAAACTGGTATTTTATTTAAAAAGTCAAATTGTACAAAAATTGACCTGATAAATGAAAGAAAATGACCAACTCTCTTCACTGTGTTCTACAATTATTTTTGTCATTTTTTATAACTCTATAAAATGTTTATCAGTTTGGTCTGTAGGTGTTTGGATTTAAGTTTCATTCATTTTAGCTTGTTGTTAGAAACATACTGGAAGGGTGTGACCCCCTTTTAAAAATTGGACAGCTACTTTTAAAGTTTGTTATAAAAATTTAATGGGAAAACAAGTGTGTAACTTTATATTTTTGATGATACAAGTTAATCCCTGATGTTTAGGGTCACCGGAGCCTTAAATCTTGTGACCACTAACGTTTCTACCTCAGAATTGTAAAGTTTTCATTTATTTTTTTCATCCTGTCAGTCCAAGTTTTTCATAGTTCAAACTACAATTCATGAAGGAACAAATTTGGTATGTAGATATCACAAAATAAGATGACTAAATATCACTGAATAAAATACATTATTATTATTTGTCACAGATGACACGTACAGCACTGACACTGCAGTCGGAATTAGAGAAGGAAATTTGTGGAGAAACAAAATAGAAAATATTATATTGCTGAGTTAAAGATCTGTTAACTAACAATTCAAATTCAAAAAATAGATCTCAGGAAATAACTTGTAAAACTTCCAAACACAGCAAAGCTTTTGAACACAAATTCACTTTGTCCTTCTCTTGTCATGTGCAAAAGCTGGTGCTTTAGGTAAAGTTAAACACTTGGTTTTCTTCTGTTTGTACAACACAAAAAAATAATAAAAATGTATTCACATTTTTATTATTTGGCATGACCAATTCGGACTAGGAGTGTTGGGGAAAAAAATCGATTTGACGATATATCACAATACTTCATCTGGCGATACTTATATTGATTTATTTGATTATTTATTAGTGACTTAATTTTCCAATTTTTTTTCTTATGCTGAAAAATATTTAATTGTGGAAATCAGACAGTATTGAAAACAAATATTTCTTAATTTACCAAGAAAAAAGCACCATAAATTTGCTTGGGAAAAGCAAGTTGTATATGGTATACAGTTACAACTACAGTTGTGATCGTTACATGAAGCAAATGTTACTATTTAATTGCAACAAATTCATATTTAGGTATAGCTTTTTTTCTAAGTCGAACTCTTTAAAAAAAATAGCAGAAATTGTTTTGGTACAGTTTTAGGATATATCGCGATACATGGCTTAGTGAGCCGGGTATCATGATACGTATCGTATCGACAGACTATTACTATTTTAAAAAAATTGTATCCACATTTTTATAATCAGGCATGACCACTTGAGACAAAGGTTGTCGAAAAAAAAAAATCAATTCGGTGATATATCACAATACTTCAATTGGCGATACTTGAATCGATTTAAAATCGCCGACATGGTGATATTTAATTAATTATTTGTGCGCGTCCTTCATCGTCTTTCTTTTGTTTTCCACTATTTTTTTTGTTATACTGAAAAACAATTTATTGTGTAAATCAGACAATGTTAAAAATATTTATTTCTTCATTTTCAAAAAGAAAAGCACCATGATTTTGACGCTTAGTTAAAAGCAACTTGTATATGAAAAAACCGTTGTACTGCTTAACATTGTGATCATTAGTCAAAATAAATGTTACCATTTTATTACGATTAATTAATATTCATTTTTTTCTTAGTCATACTCTTTAAAAAATATGGTAAAAATTGCTCTG
>NC_050517.1:19970147-19971172 GCF_002922805.2 Oryzias melastigma
AAAAAAAATTGTATCCATATTTTTATAATCAGGCATGACCACTTGAGACAAAGGTTGTCGAAAAAAAAAATCAATTTGGTGATATATCACAATACTTCAATTGGCGATACTTGAATCGATTTAAAATCGCCAACATGGCGATATTTAATTAATTATTTATGTGTCCTTCATCGTCTTTCTTTTGTTTCCACTATTTTTTTGTTATACTGAAAAATAATTTATTGTGTAAATCAGATAATGTTAAAAATACTTATTTCTTAATTTTCAAAAAGAAAAGCACCATGATTTTGACGCTTGGTTAAAAGCAACTTGTATATGAGAAACCATTGTACTGCTTAAAATTGTGATCATTAGTTAAAATAAATGTTACTCTTTTTTTTTTTACAATTAATAAATATTCCGAATTTGTCTTAGTCATACTCTTAAAAAAATATGGTAAAAATTGCTCTGGTACAGTCACAAGAGATATTGTGATATATATTGCATCGTGAGCCAGATATCACGATACGCATTGTATTGACAGACTATTAACACCCCAACACCCCTACTTCAGACAAATCATACCATAGAACTCATATTTGTTGTTGCATTTATTGGAAAGTTTGTCCTTACTAGGATGGAGGGTCTAAGGGCAGGCATGGCCAGTTTAATGTAGTTGTTTAGTTTAGCAGTCAGCTATTGTTTATATTTTATGACTGACCTTCTGCATCTGTAAAATTACCGGCATGAAGCCCAATGAGGCAAATGTTTTTGTGATTTTGGGTTATATACATAAAACTGAATTGAATTTAATTGAATTTTGTTCTCCATTATCCCCATAAATGTTATTATTTTGAAAACCATATTACTTTTATTTATTTATTTATTATTATTATTATTATTTTAGAAACATAAATACTTCATTAAGAGTATAACTTAATTCACATGTCTTTTTAAAACCCCATGGTAGCTTAAATGCAGTCTTTAGCCATTTTTTTTGTTTGTTTTTTTGTAATTCTTAAATTATTCTGTAAATAGTTTAAAAA
>NC_050517.1:19971198-19973447 GCF_002922805.2 Oryzias melastigma
TTGTCAATTTTTCGTCTTTACATCATAGATTGGAACATTCTTCTGATCATGTTTCCCCCCACAAACTAAAGAGTACATGTATTTAATTAATTTTTAAAATAAAAATTATAAATGTAAAAGAAAAAAAAATAGAAAAACTTGTGTTATTTCAAGAAAACACACGCAATGTCAAGCTAATAGACAAGAAACTGCCACAAAGGAACACCAAGATGCATCATGTTAGTGCATAAATTATTTTTTCTGTCCATTTCTTGAAAGCTGTTTTCTATAGTTTCATACTACAGATGCTGTCCTCCCAATGGTGTTAAGAAAACAATACATTAGTTCAGATTGCATGTGTACACAAAGAATCACACAGTTGGTAGGTGGTATATCACAAGACAATCCACATGCTTTATTGAAACAGACCCTTCCTATATGTAACACTTTTAGAAAACAGATATTAGTCTAACATAATGTAAGAATTTGTTAAGTGATGGGTCTGATTCCAAGAGTGAGACATAAACATCAACATAATAGATGCAAACTGTTAAAAAAAAACTTTAAACTGGAGAATCTGATGTCATTTATGATATTGATAATCATGTCTTATGCTATTCTGTATATATTTTTTATGCCCCTGAATTGATTTTTTTCTTTTATATGATAGGATCCCCTTCATCACTTCCTCCTTTATTAACCTGCATTACATTGGCCTGTGGAAGGATGTCTTTTGTCACATTATAAAGAGTTGAAAGTAAAAGATAGGAGACACGCGTAGGTCATCATGGCAATCTTCCAAACAGCTTTTAAACGGTGTTTCGCAATTGATAAACAACCATAGCCATAATTAATATTGTACACTCATGGTAAAAGGCATTCTACATAATTACTCTACTGTCTCCTCCAGAAATATGCACATTCAGTGTTATTATAAAGCACACCAGTATATCATATTAAGTCATAAATAATGGCAGTAGAATTAATTAATTTTTAGCCCCACCCTCCACACCCCCTCCTCATTGTAAACTACTTTACATTTAACCGTGTCAGCATTTATTGATGCAGTCTTTAAACAATGACATCTCACATGGCTCTTAAAGACAACTATAGTGATCTGCTGATAGTGCTCATAAAGTGTTTGATATGAATACTAATAATTGGTTTACAGATTTGTCCTTAAAGATTTTTCCCTTTTAAACAAATATAAACGCAGCAACACAAATTTACATCAGGATAGTTCAATTTGGAAGTTTTTTTCTCTCTCTTTTTTTATTTTTCTAAAACCTTATTTAAGTTATCAAGAGTCAATCTAACCGCAGCTCTGCATCTAGAGTTTGCTTAGCTATGTCCAAACATTAGTTAAACAAACTACTTTGTGGAATCTATTCTATTCT
This sequence comes from Oryzias melastigma, assembly GCF_002922805.2. Lineage (NCBI taxonomy): Eukaryota > Metazoa > Chordata > Actinopteri > Beloniformes > Adrianichthyidae > Oryzias > Oryzias melastigma. The sequence goes on from NC_050517.1 coordinate 19,972,575, forward strand.
ATTCCATTCTACTCTGTGTTATATCATGTAATATTCTTTTATATTCTACTCTAATCTTATCTCATCAGAAATTACATGTGGAGTTCCGCTAGGCTCCATCCTGGGGCCTCTTCTATTTAACATCTACACGCTCCCACTGGCCCAGATTATAAAGAACAACAACATTAGTTACCATAGCTATGCAGATGACACACAGATATTTATTAGACTGACACCAGGGGACAGAGGCCCTGTACAGGCTCTTGATAAATGCATTGAGGACATTAATGACTGGATGTGCCACAACTTACTTCAATTAAACAAAAACAAAACTGAGGTTATTGTTTTTGGGGCTAAAGAAAAACGGTTGAACATCACAACAGAGCTTCAATCTATTCATCTAAAAACTACCAACCAGGCCAGAAACTTGGGTGTAGTAATGGACACAGACCTAATCTTATATAAATAGTTTGTACTATTTGTTTTATATCAGTAGATTTATTTTCTATTTGCTAATCTCCTGGACTTGAGTTCATCTTAAATTTTTAATCCTGACACTTTTAACTGTTATTTTCATTTTGTTCAAATGTTCCTGTGTAGGTGTGACCAATGATCAATGTCTCATTTTAAGTTGTGTTTTGACCTTTCACTTCTGCTGTATTTTGTAGAATTGCTCTTATTTACTTCTGTTTGGAAACACACAAAGACTTCTTGGTCATGTACAGAATGCTTGCAAATATCCAATGAGCTTTTGGATCTTGTAATAAACAAAAGTTAGCAATAGCTGATAATGAGACACTCATTGATGAACCATGAACTGCTGTATACAGTGGTCTCTCTTTATAATGCAGCTCACCTGCCGTATAAGTTTTTTTTTAGTTTTTCAGTGCAAAT
>NC_050517.1:19973483-19989245 GCF_002922805.2 Oryzias melastigma
TGTAGACCTTGTCAATCAATCTACTCCATACCAGGTCTCCTGGTAAAAATGCGTTCAGCACATTTACATTATTATTGGATCCTGATCAGTTTTTGTTTTAAGATACTGGACTTATCTTTCTCTGAAGGTTTGAACTTTGAGATTTTAGTGAGAAAAGTGTGAAAATGTTCATGTCTTTCTGACAAAAGTGTATAAGTGTGTAGTGAGAGTATATAAAGCCTAAAACATCCATAATCCTACTTCACAGATTTTACCTAATGGGGGTTGATTTTAGAACAAATTGGCACAAGGTATTCTATGTTATTTGTCGCTTTTCTACCAACAATGGATCAGAACTTGAAGTTTCATTAATTATTTTTTTTTTAGCAAAGACAACAAACAACTTACATAAACTTTTTAAACCTAAGATTGCATTTTTTAAATGTATTTTTCTTTTCTTTTCTTTTTTTTCTTTTGATTAAAGAGAAATACAAGTACTATGAAGTGATATTAAAGCTGTTTTAGACATTAACATGTAATCTGCTCCCTGATGTCGGTTGAGTCTGACCTCCAGAATGGATCGACAGTGCCATTAATTTCTGTTTCTATTTGAGAAAATTCTTTGGTACAGTGAGGTGACGGGCTTAACATTTAGATAGAAGTGGCAGCAAAGCCCAGCCCAAATCTGATGAGCAGTAATAACTGTTTTCAGATCGTTACTAAAGTCTGTCATTATGTGAAAACATACGAGTGCTCCAGACCAGCAAACCACAAAAGCTTGTGCTTTTTTAGAGGTGATCACACTTGGTGATTATAAATCCATCAAGAGGATTTGATTAGCAGCACTTGGCTGCTACTTATCCCCTTGACTCTCATTGAGTAAGTAAGACTGTACTTAGCTTTAAGACCATGACATTAAATAAATAATGAGGTATGTTGAAGATTTGTTCCTCTGAGGTTGTATGAACCAAATGTCCTAAAAGACCTAATAAGTAACTTATGTCACGGTTTCGAATAAGAAATAAGAGTTTATTCGTCTTTTATTTTTGATTTTTGTAAGGAGTTCCTTTCTTGTTCACCACAGTTCTGTAAATTACCACTCTTGTGTCTTGTTTTCGGTGTGCCGCCGTCTTTGTTGTCTTAAAGTTCCAAACAAACCCGGCGCAGTCGTGGCAGCGGGGTTAGCATAAGGAGAACAAGCTCATTCCAATCCCGTCATGTTTCCCAAGCATCCCAGAGCAGCACTGTGCGCTGCTGTGCTAAAGTCTATCCTGCTGATCCGCTGTGGCTGAACCTCGTTAGGTTGAGCAGACAGAAAGTCTTTTACAGGCAGGCAGCGAGAAAATAAAAAACCCCACATGTAGACTTTGCATAGTACCTCTGGGTAAAGCCGTGATCTCATGAGTCCTGTGGAATAGACAGCACACAGAACACTTCCATAGTGCTCTTGTGGGACTTAAAGTGGTAAAGCAGACAGTTTGTGTATCACTTTCTTGATTATTTACCATTTTAGTTGTTCAGTCAAATGAAATTTCAATTTTTCTTCATTTTTTTTCACCTCAAATAAAACCTATTTTAAAACTGACACATGTTTACACACATGTGTACTTGTGTAAAATACTAACACTGAAAATAACTCAATATTAAAGCATTAAACTCATATGACCTGTTTTTGTTATTTTATTTTTTCCGTCTTCATCCCCAATTTTTCCCCTTTTTCCTTCTTCTTTCTTTTCCTTTTTTTGATAAATACGAGATGTTGTGTTTGATGGCTGCTCAACAAAGAGAGAGCTGTCTTCAGTTGTAACCTCTCTGCACCAGTATCTGGAACATGACACATGTCAGCCTGTGATAAATGGTGCAGAGTCTCAGTAATTTCACCAGGAATGCCCTTGAGATGCCCAAAACCCGAATCGCAAATGCTATTGTTGAATTAAACCTCACAAAAAAAAAAAAAAAAAAAAAAAACATCTTCCCTGTTAACATGAGAGGAGAGTATTGAAAATAGACTTGTTTTTTTCCCCCACCTCTGAATTTACTTGTTGTATTCTGGCACTTTAGATTGTTCTTTGTTATGCATTAAAAACAAATAACCAAACGGAAGTAATATTTATGGCAAACATGCTAAAATCTGCCGACGGTAAGAAAGCTTTGACTTTGTGTCTATGATTCCACAATAAGAAGCTTGTTTTGTACATTCTAAAAAATCCAAAACACTCGGGATTGTAAAAAAAAAAACAGGCTTCTGCACATTGGGAGCATTTTCAGAGTCCTACTTTTAAGATGAAAAACTTTATTATCTCCAATCAGAGATTTGGAGACCTTCAATCTAAGAGGGTTTTGTGGCTAAATGAGGTAATAATGCACTGGCAATAAAACCCATCACATCAGCCACATTTCACTAAATACACTTAAGAGACATCCTGCTGACACTATGCAGCAAAAAGGGAGAGACATACCTGATCACTGCCATAGATTCAGCTGCATTTTACTGTTTTGTTTGTGATGGTTAGGGATGTGTATTGGCAAGAGTCTGGCAATACGATTCATATTGCGATGCCCGGTTCACGATGGGATATGTATCGCGATATTCCCGAAGACTGTACCAGAACAATTTTTTCCTTTTTTTAAGAGCATAACATAGAAAAAAGCTCTACCTGAACATTAATTAATTACAATAAAATGGTAAAACAAGCTTTATCTAATGACCACAATATTATGTGCTCCAGCTGTATTTCATAAACAAGTGGCTCTACCCAAACAAATTCATGGTGGCTTTCTTTTGGTAAATTAAGAAATATTTGTTTTTAAAGGGGCCCTACCACAAACTTCAATTTTTTGAGTTTTTAAATGAATTTTACTGTTCATTTCTCACTATAAAGAACCACAAAGTGGTATTTTGATCCATTCATGCATTTAAGAGTAATCATGTAAAAACCTTCACAGTCTGCAGCAGCCCCTCCCATACCCACGAAAACCAGCGGTTGGAAACGTGCTGACGTAAGATCGATGCCAACAGCTCCCTCCAGGAAGGGTCTGCTCTGACAGCTCTGCCCCCAGACTAACACAAGCATCTATTTATCCCCTTTTTCGGTGAGGATCAGCAAAAAAAAACTGTTACTTTTTCCACAGCGCTCTTTTAAGACTATTTGCAAAAATTAAAATTTGCTAAAAGATTGGAAATTTTGTTAAAAAAAACTATGAAAGAGCGTTAAAGTTGACCTAAATTTATGAAAAATTGTACTAAAGTTGCTTAAAAATCTCTAATAGATGCCAATTTTGCAAACACATTTAGTGTGTTGCTTAAATTTGAACTAAACTCCAAATTAGCCCAAAAACCTCAGTAGATGCCAAATTAGACAAAAAAGCTAGCACATCGCTTAAATACTAGCTAAATCCAAAATAGCCTAAAATTCCTCAGTAAAGTAAATTAGTCAAAAACATTAGCCTGTTGCTAAAATAGAAGCTAAACTCTTAATTAGCCTAAAAAACCCCAATAGATAAGAAATTAGCCATAAATGTTAGCATGTTGCTAAAATACTAGCCAAACTCCAAATTAGCATACAAAACCTCAGTAGATGCCAAATTAGTAAAAAAGCTAGCGTGTTGCTTAATTACTAACTAAACTCCAAGATAGCCTAAAATTCCCCAGTAAAATAAATTAATCACAAACTTTAGCCTGTTGCTTAAAAAGAAGCTAAACTCTAAATTAGCCTAAAAACCTAGTAGATAACAAATAAGCCAAAAATGTTAGCATATTGCTAAAATATTAGATAAACTCATTTTTTTGAAAATTACCATAAAAGATTAAACAGTGAATATATTCAAAGGCTTGTTGCCAATCAATTTAACATTTTTAAATTTGAAGACTTTCTCGTTCATTTCCTATGGGGTAATTTTGCTTACCATTTCAAAAACTATAAAGTTTATGAATACCAAAAATACAAGCAGGAATTTCCTGAACAAACTGAACGTTTTGATCCAAAGATTTCTGAAATTGCTGTGTCATTGAGTTTTTACGTGCCATAAAACAGATAGAAAAGAGCAGGAGAATCACTATCGCGTGAATGCTTACTAATGGGATGTCTGCATTTTACATTGAAACAAGTTTCGCCAAATTAAGTATTGCGATATATTGCAAAATCGGTTTGTTTTCTACACCCCTAGTGATCATGGTGTGGATCATTTGAGTAAATAAACATCTCTCTAGACAACTTGATTTTATAAGATGATATTTCTGCATTTTTTTAAATCCATATGCAAACGTATTAGCAATGCTTGCTGAAGTAAATGACTAAATTGAAAGTGTTTTTTTACAACCTTACCTTTAAACAAAGACTACCGTCTATGTAAGCCTTAGTTACTATTAATGAAAGTTAAGAATAGGCTGTGACAAATTGTATACATAGCCCATTCCCGTGGAGGGTTACCTGTAAAAATAAGATCCTGGGGGGGATGCTGAATAATTGTCAGTGGCGCTCTTGCTCAGACTCTAAACATTCTTGTGTGTGGTGAATTGCCCGGCTATTAATCCAAAAACTATGGCTAAACTACCCTCTGTGATATCCTTCCCATTGTATGACAAATAGAAGTCTGGAATCTTAATTAGAAGGGAACGCGCTGCAGATGTAATAGAGTAGCGATGGGAAAACAGATGAGGCCATCAAAGCACACAGCAGGGATTTGAGAAGTCTGGTCCCCCATTGCCGCGTCCTATTCATAATACCATGAGTGTGCCACATGCCTCTGCTGTCATCTGCATGCAGCCACCAGGGCCCCCAGGGGCAGGGGAGGTCCCCCCTCCTATCCAGCACTTGAGCCCAGTCTGCCACTGGTATACTTTGTTAGATTGGCCCATTTAAGAAAACCGTCACCGTCACATTGACCCCAAAAATCTCTTATGCATGGGTAATCATTTTCAGTTCTCTTCCTCCTGCTTAATATTACAACTCCAATGAACCTTTTTTATTATTAAGCAACAAAAGTTATTTTTATTAAATAAAGTTAACTAGATTTTTAAAGTTAATCTCAACTCGATGCTATAAATCACACGGTGACAAATGCATAACCTCTGTCATGGTACTGGGTCTGCTCCTTCCTTATTTATTTTATTTATTTCTATGTTGGTCATTGAGGTTCCTGTTTGAAAAATAGCCATAGTTTGACTGTGTCTATTCAGCTGGCTGCTTTCAATTTTATACCTGCAAAGTTTCAATCTAGGCCCTCCCTGCGTCCTTTAACATTTGGTGCCTGCACCAAAATCCTCCCCCACCTTCTATTCCCCTTTTCCAGGATTACTGGTACAGACTACACTTGTGCTGTTATTTTCAACCTTGGTGGACAGGGGCTTCGGTATGTATTCTGGAAATACTTCAAAGAAAAGCAAAAAGGCAGCAATTTTCTGCTTGAATATCCCTCTGACTAAATCCATTGATCATCCTTGGGGGTTCCTGAGAGAGAGGGAGTGAGATGGAGAGGCATGTTTTATCCTCTAATAACTCCTACCTTCACCCCTTCCTGCCTCTCTGTTGTTGTGTTGTTGTTGGTCGCACTTCTGCTCTATTCCTTAGAGAGCTGCTGAGATTGAAGTTATTTTATGCTTCGGCTCCCCGGGCCCCAATTTGAAAACTCTGGTGTGTCACTTTTCACACACTCCTGTCATATGGCAAGAAGCACTGCAGAGTTTTGCCTTTTACCTCCATTCTGTGAAGGCATCTTGTGCGGGATTCTGTAGCTCGTGACAAATAGGTCAAACGAAGACGGCGACTTTATGTCTGCTTTAAAATTTTACAAATTTAACATGAGATTATGGTGTTTCTTACTGTGTACTTTTTTATGTTTTCCTGTTAATAAAAGTTTTGGCAAATTTTTGTATTTTATTTATTTAGATCACAATAAAAGTTCTTACCAGGACTGTTTGGTCCAGACCAAAGTCTGATTCTTTGGAACATTTGATTCAATTGAGAACAGACACAGACCAAGTTTAAAAACAATGACTGATGTCCAACTAAATCCAGTGTAAGTCATCGGTTTCATGAAAACCCAGTGCTTTAAGTGGGCTGGTACTCATTGGTATTCAGAACCGGCACTTTTAAAAACAGCTCTTTACAATTCCGCCACTTCTCCATGCCGAGGTTCTCAGTACCAGCACAAATGAATGCTTGTTTTAAGAAACTTTAATTATTAATGTTATTTTTTTTAAGAAAAGAAAGACATACTTAAACTAGAAAAGTTGCATTACCTCCGATAATGCTAGTGTGGATGCTTTTTGCTTAATGTGGTCACTGAAGATGCTAAAGGCATGTTTTTAATTGCTGAAATATGTCATAAACGTGCTGAACGTTTTGATACAAAACTTGCACAATTTGCAGAAAGTGCACAAGGAATTTGAAAAATTTCATGAAAAAAATTGCAGCATTGCTAAAATATTAGCTTAACTTACAATTATTCCAAAAAACCTCAGTTGATGCCAACTCTGTCAAAAAGGCAAAGACGTTTCTAAAATGTTTGCTTAGCTAAAAATTAGACAGGAAAACCTCAGTGAATGCCACCTTAGCACCAAAAAACCTAGCACATTACTAAAATGTTAGCTTTGCTCATAATTAGCCCAAAAATTCTCAGCAGATGCAAAATTAGCCACAAATAAAAGCTAGCACGTTGTTAAAATACTAGCTTAAGTCCATGTAGTCCAAAAAACCTCAGTAGATGCCAAATTAACCAAAAACCTTAGCATGGCTCTAAAATATTAGCTAAACTCGAGAATAGCCCAACAAACCTCAGTAGATGCTAAATTAGCCAAAAACGTTAGCATGTTGCTAAAGTATTGGCTAAACTCAAAATTAGCCTTCAAAACCTCAGTAGCAATGATGTCTTTAACATGCTGAACGCTTTGATACCAAACTTGCATAATTTGCAGAAAGTGCACAAATATTCAAAGAAAAAAGTGAAAAAAAAGATGCAAAATTTGCGCAACGTTTGAATAAATGCGTACAATTTCAAAACTACGTAAGTTAAGGTAAGAGCATGAATGTCCTGAACATGCTGAATGTTTATGCATACACTTGAAAAATGTCCTTTTCATTTTCAATGGGGAGGGAAAATTGCATAAAATCTTAAAACCGTAAAATGTATCATAAAAGAGAGTACCACCACTTCCTGTTGTCCACTTAAAGCACTGTGTAAACTTGAAACTTGGTTTCCATAATCAGGTGGAGATGGAAGCTTCTTAGTCAGGTTGTTGATAAGCCTTCACATACACATTTGCCTGGCTGAAAAATGGATGAACTGTACTCAACTTTAATTTAAAAAGACGGAAAAAGCGGTGGAATTTGGTTAATGGTGTGCAAAAAACTGCATTTCCTGAAATCTATGTTTAAAAACAAACCTGGTTACTTTTAAACTCACACTATAAATGGACTAAAAAAATAAAAGAACAGAAAAGAAGTTCTAAAGCACTGTGTATTTTGACAAGAAAAAAAAACACAAAGTTAAAAAAAAAAAAACAGAACAAAGAGGCATAAATGAAGAAAATGTTGGAAAACATCCTGTGAGCGAGCAGAGAACACAGAGGTGGTTGAAGTGCTTATAAATAAAAGGTCAGAGGACATTGTTTAAGTCTGTTTTTCCTTTGGTTTCTTTGTTTTTTCCTCAACTCTTGGTTTCTTCTTTGGGGAAGAAAAAAGACGCCTCAGCTACATGATGCTGTCATATGCTTTGAAATTGACTGTTGAAGTCTCAATCATCTTTTGATCTATTGTGTTCCGAGCCATCTCTTTATTGTGATTTTGCTATTTTAGCCCAAAAAAAAAAAAAAACCCTTTATCAAGATATTTTCTGCAGAGCGGCAGTAATTGATTAGAAATTCACCTCTGAGTTGTGGGTGGGACTATTGAAGCTCATTTCCCATCATTCCTCTGTGTGCACTCGCTAGCTTATTGCCCCTCACAACTGCAAGCTAGCATAAGCGGGGCAACAAAAATGGCGAGCTATCCAGCCGTACAGTTTTGTTCCAGACATGTCAGCTTGGAGGTGAAAAACAAAAATGTACATAGATGTACATGTATTTGTCTACAAGGGGACTCATCAAAATGGAGCGGGATTTTTTTTGCCTTGATTCACAACAATTTCAATAAAGAAATATAATTTTAAGATTCATTTTCTACATTTCCTCCATCATGAAACAGTGACACAAAACATGTTAAAAACACAATTTTTATCATCTTTAAAACAACTCAAATGAAACAACGGTGTGAAATGGTCAGTTTCTCACTTTCCCAATGATATTTCTTAAAATTTTTTTAAAGTTAAAACAAGAAAAAACAAAACAATAGTTTAAATGTCTTTAGACCAGAAGAACTCATAGTAACATCAGTATAACAGAAAAATCTGAAGTTTTTTCTTTGGTCAACTTGGTTTGTGGTATTTTCCGCATATTTTCCACATAAGGAAAAATGGGTCTTTATGGGTTAGAATTTAAATGTGTGAATCTATTCTAATTGTGTTATTTTTATTTATTTATTTTTGCTCTGATTTTTAATTTACCTTAAAAAAGTTGTAGATTTGCTTAACCAGACAGTTTTTTAGTGCGTTTATGGCTCTAAGGCGTTTGGCTCAAAGTGCTGGGTTAGGTCATTAGGTCTGCTCTGGCTGGATTGGGTCTTCTGGCACAAGTGTCTTTGACTGCCAACGTCCTCCGTCTCTGGCAGAGAAATGCACTGTAGCTAATTGGAAGGTGAAGACAGACAAGCCCAACGCGATTTATTGCAGTTTGAAGACAACCCATTCACTGTTCATCTTTTGCCCGCGAGAGGCTGCGGACTGGAGCCCGTCTTTCATCCCGCGCTTTCATTTGTTGTCCGCCGTCTGCGAAAAGGCAAATTAAAGGAATTCATAAAGAGAGGTGAGTGAATATCAACCTGTTTTCAATTGAACTGGCAAATTATCTGAGCCGCTCAGCTGTCAGTGGTGTCAGGAATTTCCCCCTTTTCTCTTAAGGACATTACCTCAATTTCCCCGCTTTGAAACCCAACGACAAAGCACATATAAAATATGAATAAACCGGAACCAACACAATATAAAGTTTGTTTTTTGCTCCCTGATTGCCAATGCCCAAGCCCTGACATTTGTGATGTATTTTGCCAAGAACATTAAGTATCCGAAAGTGATAAAGCTTCAATTTGCTAGACCATTAGACTAATTACTGCAATAATTAAGTAACTACTTGATTAGAACTAATGGGTACCTAATTATCCAGGAAGAAAGGATCAGGTGGTAATTTATAGTCAATCTGATGTTTTCTGACATAGCAATGCCGATTACCAAACATAAGGGACTGGAAGTGGTGTGAGCGGAAAAAAAAGCCATTTGAGTGTTTACCTAGCCCTTTGGAGCAGAGGCTGATCTCTGAAATAATGATACTGATTAACAGAGATTAACAGAAATATGTAAGAATCTTAAAGAATTCAACTACTTTAATGGATGGTTTTATTTTTTAAAAATGTGTGCAGAAAAAAAAACATGTAAAATAGATTTAAATTTGATTTTAATAATGTGAACATCTCCTTTGGAAACCCAGAATGATGAATGGAGACAAATCTAAAATGTATAGAATTTCACCATTTGCATAAAGTGCATTATCTAAACATATAAGTAAAAGGTAAGGGTGCTCAAAAGGTCATTAAAAATTGAGTATACTGAATGCAGAATATGGATATTATCTATCAATCCATCAATCTGCAAAGCTACTTAATGTATAATTGTTATAAGACGGGCAGCAGTCAAGCCCAGTCTGCATATAATATGCATGACTGTGAATGGAGGTAAGTGAAAGCTGACACTCCGTGATGTACAGTTCTTTTTTATATTAATGTTTGAATAATATGTGCCTGGAAGGAGGGCTATAAATTAAAAAAGGAGAATTGAGGTATAAATTTTTATGAGTCATCTTCATCTGTTTCTATTATGAATCAGAAAATGAAGGAATCACAGTTATTTGGATTAAGCAGACGATCCTGCACTGCAGAGAGATTGAAGGTCACAGGTAAAGCCAGAAAGTGTCTGTTTTCCTTCTTGAGCCTTAGATAATGAATATGCAATGAGCGAAATGTGCAATGTCATCTAAGTGCGGCAGATTTATCCGACTCTTGTTGACCTATATAAATCTATGTAACTGTTCCACCAGTGTTGTGAAATCCGGGAGAGAAATCTATAATTGTAAAAGTATTTATTTTAGTTTTTGTTTCTAAAATCATTGCAATCTGCAAAATCACAGACACATAGTTGGCATGTTTGTCATTTCCCACTGGAAAAAAAGAAACATTTTCAGGAATATGCAAACACAAGGACCGATAAAAATAACTTACTTTGTGTTATTGTTGCAATATGACATTTAGAATTTAGGGCCTCGTATATCTTGAAACTGTGGCGCCAGTTAATCATGCGCTCATGGGCCGCGCTCTACAAGACGTCAAAGCTGAGTGCTGAAACCGTGAATCCATGAATACTCGTTGCTGCGCTCTTCCAACCAGGTAATGTATTTGATGTATCACGTTTGCGAAGAACACGGAGCGTCCTGGAGGAGGTGTGAAGATTCGGAAGATAAGCCTTTTCTGGAGAAAACACGGAGTCAACATCCCCTCACCTCCCTGCTCTCCAGTACAGTGCTGAGTTAATGTGCAGTCTAATCGTGTTCTTGGAGCTGATGTGATGTAAATGAAAGTAATTAAGAAAATGTCAAACATAATTAATAAAACAGGTTTAAGATGTGAAAACACTTGACAGTGGAATGAATGAAGATTTCGCCTCATGTCTCGCTGATGCTGCCCCCTTTTCTTTTTTTTTCTGTTCAATTAGGTCATAGATTGCTCCTAAGTTACTGCTGCCCCTTCACTTTGCTTTGCACCCGCTATCTCTTGTTCTCACAGCCTTTCCAATGCTATGCATGAAGACCTGCAAGAAGGCGGGGGGGTGCTTCCATCCCGTGGAAGGGGAAATAAATTTGCCTGTCCATCCACCGCCTGGATGAAATTAATTGCAGGCTCCTCATGCTGTCTGGTACAACTGGGGCATTAACATAAGCAATTTGCGTCCAACTTCTTCTGCCGGCTGTTTAATAGAGCGTCCGACCTGGCCGATAAGGCTTAAGGTCCCTAAAGCATTAGCATTTTCATAATATCAAAATATTATAGCACCGTGATTTGCTAAAGCCCATTCATTATTGATAAGAACAAAAGGTTTTATAAATTACAAAAGGGGAGCATGACCTATAATTACGGCAAGCAAATTAGGGTGTGCAGTAAAGTCAGTTACATTTTGAGGGAAAATAATGATGCTGGAGACCTTTTTAGTTCCCTCCAGATTGGAAAAAAAAGCTGATTTCTCCAAAGCGTCACATGAGACTGAGAAGCATGCTCGCAGGTTCAGAAGGGACCGTGTCTGTGCACGCACCAGAACAAGTATTTGTGGGCCTCTAACCACACTTGCAGGTGAATAATGGGCAATTAAACAAGTTAGTTTTAGTCAATGATTGTGTTTTACAATAATTAATTATTTATATATATTATATTATTATTTATAATTTTTTGATAAAGAAATATAAAAATACAACAATTAGGTGCCTTAAAAAAAACAAATTCTTGTTTTTTTAGTCCAAAACAGTACAAACTAAAAGTAAATGAAAATATAAAACCTATGAAAATAGTCTTTTGGGTGCTTTTAACACGGTCTTATGGTACTTTTCTCATGACGGAGGACATAAATGAAAAAGAGATCATGGGAAATAAGATGTGGTTTACTTCTATGCCAACACCTACGCCTACAACTCAGCAATGAATTTCTAATGAACAACTGCTGCCCTGGAGAAACTATGTTCTAGAAAACTACACAAGTTTTTTTTCTTTTTTTTATATGTATCTTTCCTAAAAAATGCATATTCATAATTAAAAGACTACTAAGAATGTTTAAAAAAAATATCAAAAAAAGATTTAAGTGGGATACATTTTTCAATCATAAAATGATAGTACTGCAAAAATAGACAACTTCTTTTTTTAGTACATACTTTCTGAAAACAATAAACATAACCAGAACTGATATGTATTTATGATGTTTACTTTATTTCTACCAAAAACCTTTAGGCACTCTTATTTATTTGGTTTAAATAATTCAAACAAATGTGACCAAATAGGTTCAAAGGTTTTCACACTGTTTAAAACAAGAACATATTTTCATAATTGGTAATATTGTTTTGTGTGTTTTACCTCATGAAAATAAATTGTGGTATTCTTCTGCAGTCTTACAAATTTGCTGAGGTCTGAATCAGTATCCAACACATTTTCACTCACAACTCATCACATATTGACGTTTGGCTAAGGACCCCTCCACGGTATTTTGTGACGTTTCGGGTGTCTCCAACTTGTCGTTTTTTGACGTGCTGGCTGTTCCCATTTAATCATGAGTCCCCAACCTCTGGGCCACAAACTGGAACCGGTCCAGTACTGGGACTTGGAGTGCACCTGTGCCCCAACGCTGTCCTTGTACCCAACCCTAACCCGGTACTGGTTCGCGTCCGACACCACATCTGGTACCACGTCTGATAACGCGTCCGGTACCACATCTGGTACTGCATCCGGTACCGTGTCCGGTGCCAGCTAAAGGTACTGCATCACTTTTTGATGTTTCAGGTGTTCCCAATTTGTTGTTTTTGATGTGCTGGCTGTTCGTAGTATCAAAGGTCCACAACCCTCTGTATGCGGTACCTGACATGGTCCTGGATGTGGTACCGCGTGCAGACTGGTCTTCAGGACGCGGCCGGTACTCTAAGCCTAACTCGATACTGGTTTGCGTCTGGTTCTGCATCTGGTGCCACATCCAGTACTGCATCCAGTGCTGGCTTAAGGTTAGGGTACCAGCACCGAGTTAGGGTACAGCATTACTTTTTGATGCGCCAGGTGTCCCCAACTCGTTTTTTTGACATGCTGGCTGTTCATAATATCAAGGGTCCACAATCCTTGGTACGCGGCGGTACCCTAACTCAGTACCGGTTTGCATCTAGTACTGCATCCGGTACCGTGTCCGCTGCCGGTTAAAGGTCAGGGTACCAGTACTGGGTTAGGTTACAGCATTACTTTTTGACGTTTCGAGTATCCCCAATTTAAGCGTCCACAATCCTCGGTTCGCGGTACCGGACATGCTATTGGGGGGGGCACCTTGTACTGACTGTTCCTCGGGACATGACCGGTACCCTAAGCCTAACTCGGAACCGGTTTGCATCCTGTACCGCGTCTGGTGCCAGCTTAAGGCAAAGGTACCAGAACCAGGTTAGGGTAGCAGTATCGGCCGCATCCTGAGGACTAGCTGAAGTGCGGTACCACATCCAGTACCGCAGGTTGTGAACTCTTTTACGAACAGTAAGTAGGTCAAAAAACGAGTAGTTGGAGACACTCAAAATGTCAGAAAGTGGCGCAGAGGGGTCATTAACCAAACCTTAATATGTGACGAGTTGAGAGTGAGAATGTGTTGCAGCATCGTATAAAATTCTGCAAAATGATCCTACTCTTGAAACAATATTTACTGGTCCTCCCCACTTGGCACCTCCTTTAAAACTTTAATGCCAGTTCATGGCTAAATCAGGAGACATACTTCTCAATTTTTGGATCAACATTGGGTTAAAAAAATTTGATGAGATTCAGTTATCTGTATCCATTGACAAAGTTTGTTCACAACATAACATGCTGCCCTTTAAAATAAATGATCATAGACTATTCTAGAGTTTCATTCCCTTGTGATTTTTTATGCACACTCTGTAGGTTTAACGTTTCAAGAGATGCCTCAGAGCGGTGGCAAAGTTTGATTTTTTTAGACTTCCTCTCCGCAGATGTCCAGATGTTTTTTATTGGCCTCCTTTTGCAACGATATTTGAGATGATGAGCAGCTTGTTAACATCATAGCTGGCAACAGATGTACTAGCAGAGTTCCTTTGGTGTGTTTGTGAGTCTTTATGAGTCTTGGAGAAAGTGCTGGAACACACCATTCCTTCCAACAATGCTGTTACTGGGCGGATTCCGCGGCACTTGTTTGCAGTGTGTAATCACACACTCATGTGTGCATCTGTGCCAAACAACAGCAGATTAACAAACCATGTTTCTTTCACCAACATAGTGTGACAGCAGTTTAAAAGTGTGAATGTGAGGGGTACTGTTTCTGAGCATACTGGAAAACTGCATGAAAACAATTGTGTGGGGTGCTAAGAGTTGCTGCTTCAACTTGTTGTAGAAATGTTTATATGTGAGAATGAGTGAAAACCACTCCACTGATGTTGATGCATATGCCTAAAGCAAACTCTAATCTTTTTTTTAAAGTCTATTGTTCAATAAAGTTGGGTTTCAAATGTTCTTTGACTGAAAACAACAATTTTTTTCAGATGTACGTGTGAAATCTTTGTTTGAAATGAACAAACCTAACATCTGAGAAATACAAAAAATAGTGTAAAAGGTTTTTATAAAATGGAAGCTGAAATATCTGTGAAAATCATTGCACCTGCAGGACAACCAAAATGCAGCTGGTATGAAGTTGGAATTTCTTTAAATGTTCTGCTTGTCCTTTCAGCGAATCCATTTTCACACCTAAGTTCATACTATGGTTTCCACGGTGCGTTTTTTTTGCTTGGCGCTTGTTCTCCCGCG
This sequence comes from Oryzias melastigma, assembly GCF_002922805.2. NCBI lineage: Eukaryota > Metazoa > Chordata > Actinopteri > Beloniformes > Adrianichthyidae > Oryzias > Oryzias melastigma. Next base: position 19,988,141 of record NC_050517.1, read on the forward strand.
TGCTCTTGACAGATACATCCTGCACCTCCCTCGCATTTCCAGCAGTGAGAGCACATCTTCAGCACAACACCTCCCACTGTGAGGTGGAGATGTGAACAGATACTGTGGAAAAAGTCTGGACTGCGGAGCAGCCTGCACTGTTTTAATGTGGGAAATCTGCTGAGCAGACATCACACCCTTCTTTAGGGTTTGTTAGATTTTCCACTTGAAAACAAGATGTTTGTGTGAAAATGACAAATACTTTGGCTAAAATTAACTTATAGATGATCACAAAGCCGTAGAGTCAATGAGACAGAGCAATCATGGACACAATTAGTAATCTGTAAAAAACTTAATCAAAAGACAAAGCTGTTCTTTTGTTTGAATAAAGACCAGACAATGAAGAATAGAAACAAATTGCCATCAATTATTTAAGATTAACTTTTAAGCTTATATGTTTGTTTTTTTTAAAGAAAATTTTTACATTGGGAAATGTTTCATATACTCATATTTTCAGATCAGTAAGGCACTTTTAAAAGTCCTCCAAGCGCCTCATTTTAATTTTGGTTCCGTTTACTGATGTCGAAGAGATTTTGAGAGGTACATGGTGCTCTGTCAAAATGTTAGAATGTTTTTTTTCTATGAGTTGACATTTATTTGGTTCAATAAATCTAACATTTAACAACTTTTATATGATAATCAACATTAACCAGAAAGGAATAGGCTGAAGCATCATCCTTAAAGGCCATCCAGGGGATAAAATGCAAACAAAACTTAACATCTGGTTGACAAAATGCCACAAACAAAAAATCTGATTTTTTTTACCCAAATACATTTTCATTTTACACATTTATACACATATAAATAGATACTCTATACATAAATACATTACAAATCCATATATACATGCAAAAATATATATATTTTTACTAATACAAAATTACATTTCTCTTGGATTATTATTTTTGCATTTTAACAGTAATCATATTTTTTTAACAGTTAAACTAATTAAAGATCTTTATCCAAAGAATTCCTAAGTTTTGTTCCAAAAATAGAAGGACATCTCCTTTTTAAACATTTGTTCTTGCTCTGCATGATTCAAACATAAAATCACCTCTTAAATTAT
>NC_050517.1:19989502-19999139 GCF_002922805.2 Oryzias melastigma
CATGTACAGCTAAAATCACGTGTGGTGTACTTAATACCATCAGGGCAGTAGACAACATAAACATCAACAAATATGTCTTCAAATTCACTGTTCTGGCAAAAAAATTACAACCTTTACACATTTACTGACCTTTATTGAACCCAGGTACATAGTAAATAAACCTGATCAAGATTTTTCAAAATATAAAAAATACATGATTAAACAAATGTCCCTTTGAAGATTAAATGAACATTAAAAGATAATAATATAAACTTGAAAAGCTTAAATGCACAATTAATATCTATTTGTAATAAAGTAAGAATCTGAGAAAAAAATACAATTTATTTAATGCAATACATTAAATTTAAATTGTGATCACATACTGTCAAAAACACAGTGGAGTTGCACATATATTAATATGTATCAGAGGACAGTAAGGTGTTCAGTGTCTAACAGTGTGATATGTAGGAAGTCTTGTGTTATCTCACTCACTGTTGTAAAGTAGACTCAGAGTTGGATTGTGTTCTCCTGGGCTTGGCTAATCACAGACAGACTGTGTCTCTGGGTCCTCCAAGCTCATTATCATTCATTAACCTCTACCAATGAAGTCGCTGTCCTCCCCTTTCAGTCATACGCTGTGTTCAATTCAAAGATACAATTTTCTGAAGAAAAACTGCCAGTGTGGAAAAGAACAAATTGTCTTTGTAAAATATGAGTTATTCACCACTCTCTTCTTGTCCCAATTCTCAATTTCTTTCTATCTAATCTCACTGTGTCCATAACAAAAAGAATTAATTAGCCTGCTTATTTTCTTCTGGTTGTAGAGAAGCACCCCATCTGGATAGAAGACAGTCCTCTGTGTGCCTGATTAATGGTGTGGAGAGACAGTTGCCAGTTTGCAAGCTTTGCTGTGTGGCCCAGGTCAGAGCTTCCAGAAGGCGACCTAATGTTTGTCCAAATACACACACAGACACACACCGACACACACACAAAAGACTAACGCTAAGACATCATGGCAATTTGGTTGGATTTAGTAGGAGTCTGTTCAAAACATTCAATAACAAACAAATTCCTTTCACAAGTGAAACACTGATGTCTTATTCTATGAAGCCTCTCATGTTTTAGTCAAATATTTGCTTGAAAATTAAAAATTCCCATTTGAGAAATCATCAGAAGTATGAGCTGCATGCTGTTTGCAGTAAGCCTCTAAATCGAAACCATTTCAAGGTAAAGATCTGGTTATGTGGCATTTTGGCATGATGTGCATCAAAATATAATGCACACAATTATTAAAGCCTCATAATCTTTGGCCTTATTTTCAAAGTCCTTCCCTCTGGTCTCTTAATTGTGATTATGCAGTTTTTAACGAAAATTAAAAACAGCTGTTTCATATTCTGAGACATTAGCTATGTCTGAATTCCTTCCCTACTCAATACATAGTGCACTATATAGTGCTCTCGCAATTTTCTAGTGCTGTCCGAATCTACAATTTCAAAATTGAGTGCACTAGAAATTTCCCAGAAGTCTTTGCAAAAAACTAGCGAGCATTGATGTTCACTGAATTAGCAAATATATACCACAGTCCAATGTGGTCAAACATTTTTTTGTGAAAAAAAAACTGTTTTTAAATATATTTTTTAACAAGCCATCCACATTTTCATCATCAGAACACAGTGGAGTCACAAATGGACATCGTGAAATGTTCATGTTAATTCGATTTTCACTTTGTGAAATTGGTGACAATATATCCGGCATTTAGCAAAACGAAATTAAAGTAGTGAGCATCGTGTCCAAATTGCTTTTAAAATCCAGGGACTATGGATAGTCCTTCACTATATAGTTTTTTCAGTAGTTAGGGATTAAAGTGGGAATTGTTTCTGCAGAGCGGCAGGAGTTCATTAGAGTTTCACCTCTACGTTGTGTGCGGGACTATTGGGGCAGATTGGGCCCACACCTTTCCTGTCATTCATTTGTTTACACGCTCTCTCGCTACCTCACACGCATCCAGTTGCAGACAAATAGATACATTAAAGTCTTTATTTTGCGTATCTGAGCTGGTATTTGGCTCAAAACTGTACAACTGAATAGCTCTGATATTGCTCACTATTTTTGTTGCACCGGTTATGTTAGCATGGGATTGTAAGGGGCTAGCTAGCGAAAGAGTGTATACAAAGAGATGATGGGATATCAGTGGAGGCTTACTTGTGTGCGAACAGTACCTTCTACAACTTAGACAAATTTCTGAGTAACTCCTGTCACTAAGCACAAACTTTGTCCTAGAAAACAACAAATTATTATTATAATTTTTTTTTTTGCTTATGAATGGTAAAATCATAATTAAAGGACAAGCGGGAATACTTTTACTATAGATCAAAGGATGACTGAAGTTGGACTTTTTGAATATATTTTTTTTATTTCTAAGATAAAAGCAAATTTCTCTCATGGGTGCCATTTTGTTAAAGTAATTTTAATAGCCCTATGATTTTTTTTTTCTTTTTGTATGTATCAAAGTAATTTGAAACATAATGGTATGCTTTGTTTACTGTATCACTAAATTAGTTATTTCCTAAATGTTAAAGTAAAATTACGTCTTTATACATTTAAACAACTTTGTTTTCTTTTTTTTTTTTGATAATTTTAAATTCATTAGCAAAGTGGTATTTTGATAAATATGCTGTCATCTACCAGCAAAACTTGTTTCTTTGATTTGTATACATGTTTTCTTGCATAATTCTTGATTTTTATTTTGTACTTAACAGAAAAAAAATCTATGTCAATAATTTTGTTTAAGGAAATAACTTTTCCTTGCTGGCTTTTCACTTCACAATCTCTTGGCCCACCCCCGCCCCCACCCCGCTGACCCACTGCTGTCAGAACAAGGTGGAGAACTGCTAGTGATTTGAGCAAGCTAGCTGTCTGAACCACAGAAAGTAAGGTCAAAGCATCTTTGTTGCCTTGACTCATTTGTCACTAATGTGTCATTGAGGAGATGACATTTACAGGCCAGTAAAGTGACTGCCCTCCAGCTCAGCTGACACCTCACAGATAATAAATGTTTACCTTTTCAGAGAATGCTTTATGGTGCTGGCTTTGTTTTGTCACCTACAGTAAATACCTGCAGTTTTTGTCTGGTAGTGAAAAAGTAATTAATTATATAACTCAATGTCTCAACATTTATATAATGTCAAATGGGACAATTGTGAGGTTTATTGCTTATTTTAAAAATAACAATGCATAAAGCTTACTAACACCTAAAGAAATAAAAATGCTGATTTTGTTTACTTAAAAATATAAAAAAACAAAACAAAACAAAAAACAATAAAACAATAAACTCATTTACCACACCAGTATGTTTGCATTGATGGCCTTATGTTCAATTATTTGTTGAAAAGGGAAATATCTTTTCGCAAACCCTATTTTAGCTCATACTGACCTTATGCAAGTTGATTTCAAAGTAAACTATTACTTTTAGATCACCAAAGGTTTTTAGCAACGTATATTGCTTTCACTAGTTGTATTTACATGGACACAAATAATCGAATAAAACCCAGATCAGAATAAAAATGCATCATGTAAACACGCCAATTGGAATACTCAGAAGAAAATTTCCGATAGTCAGCAATGTAAAGCACTTATTTAGATTGTGAGTCATTACTGTGCTGGTTTATACGTCATGCCTAGATGGAGTGCGCCCCACAGGAAACTCCGAAGTACGAACAGGACTAGCCGGCTGCTCTACGGAGAACCGTGTCTCCGAGAGGGGAGCCACCGGACTCTGTAGCTTCATGTCTTCTAGCAGGGGAGGGTGCTTTGTTACGGTGTGCGCTTCGTAGGAGGCTTTGGACTGCAGTCCTTCGCAAGCGAGCTGCCAGACTCTGGGGAACCGTGTCCTCCGGGAGATCCATGTCTCAGAGCAGAGGAGCAGCTTTTGAATGCGGAAATCCCGCTCCGCGCTTTGAGCAGTCCTGTGCAAGCGTGCAAACAATCATGTGAATTCGTGTTACCAGTTGTGTCCAGAAAAAAAGACTGATGCAGTTTGCACGTGTTTTAAGTGCACCCACGACTACATGCTGTTGTATGTTGCACATGTTAACCACATCCTTTCTCTGGATCTGTGCGGCCAAGACAAAAGTTTAGCATGTGTTTAGAAAATCATGTGAGAACAGTCACTTACAAAATGAAATAAAAAGGATCATCAGAAGATCATCTCGCTACATGCTAACTGCAGCCATATTTGTTTGCAGCACAACTCCATCACTTCTTCTACGTCCATTTCTGGTATTTAGATTGTTCTACGCAGGCCAAAGTGATTTATTCTGATCAAACGTTGCATTTGTAAATGTTTGTAATAATTAGATGACGTTTTTAGGGCCCATCTGCCGTATTTTCTGGACTATAAGTCACACGGGATTATAACTCACAAGAGCAAAAAATTTCTAATCAAGAAGAAAAGGATATATAAGTCGCTCTAGACTATAAGTCGCACTTTTGGGAGAAAAGTCTGACGTTTCACAACAAATTCGCCAAGCCCGGTCTAACTAAAATAAAATAAAAAAATACAAGAATACTAATCTTTTCATCTGTATAAGAAAAATATCAAAATTAAGAGGAAAACAATCAGATTCTCTTCCATGTTTGACACTTCTTCTGCCACTGTCAGTACCAAACACTTATACTCAGATGAAGCGCCCACTAGTGGTTGTTAGAGGAAACAACTGCTAAAAGACAACTGGAGTTTACTGGGAAAATAACATATATGAACCTATTTATGTCTACTAAAATATATATTTATACTCACAAATATGTCACTCATGAGTATAAGTCCCACCCCTGGCTAAACTATGAAAAAATCTGCGACCTATACTCCAGAAAATGCAGTACACATTTCAATTCTAATCCGATTTTTGATCAAATCAAAGTCTGTGTCCACATGTTCACAAAGACACTATTTCCTATTATGGAAATAGAATTCAAGCTTTATTACCACTGGTTATAATTTGGAATAAATCCGAGAGTTAAAACTTATAAAAGGTCCTTTGTGCTCACCAACGTATCTAAATGTCCATGTGCAGGTAACCCCATCAGTCCTTCACAAGAACATGAACCGGTGAAAAGCTGCAAAAATGTGAGATCAAGATGAAGGGAAAACCAGTGTCTGGGCCTTGAGGGCTGATTCGCGCAGCATCACACCAGACTCTTATCTCTGGATGCATCTTTCCCCTGAGAGGACTGCGCACTCCAGTGGAAAAAAAAAAGATTCAAAGGCATATCAGGTGCATGACCTTAGGCTCGGTGTAATCCACAACCAAGAAGAATTACCTGAAAAGTCTTGAACTAAACTAGAGACTATATAAGAATCACAAAACTTTTCTAGTATGTTATTGAAACTTACAAGTAAGGAAGACATTTTTTAAAATTGTGTGTGTGTGTATATATAGATACAGTATATATATATTATATACAGTATATAATGTATACATATATACATATGTCTATGTATACACACATACATATGTTTACATTATACGTATATATATATATATATATATATATATATATAGTAAACATTCATTCTCAGCATTCAGTGCTGCATTAACTCGGGTCAATAAGTGTAAAAGTAAATGTATTTAATGGAAAAATATGATGATATGCTGAGATGTATTGCATAGTAGGCTGCATCTGAGAAAATAGATTAAATATTGGTTAATTTTCCCCTCATTAACCTTTGGTTCATCCCTTAATGTGTCACAGGCCAAAGGGCATTGTAATCTCTCTCAATGGACACACAGCTCTTGATCAATAGGCTCCCGCTCAGCAGCTCACATTGTTTTATTTTCCGCCCTGTGTTCCAGGGTAAGGTGTGAAAGGATCATTCCAAGTCTCAAAGGAGAACCTTCTTTCAATATCCTCAAAGTAGCGGATCCCACCCACTCAATTGTTCTCTACATAATCATATAAAAAGATTCAGGAAGAGTGGTTCTTTTCTTTTTTTATTGTTGTTGTGTTTTTCCTTTGCTGAACAATGCCCTTCCGCCACAGGGTCCCATAACAGCCCACCAGTCTGTGCTCAGCTCACCTCCACCCCTCATCCCACCCTCGCTATCTCGTTTTCCTCATCTGGCCCAGGCCCACTTCCACATCTCGTCCCATTGTCTGAGCGAAGGCAGCACGCGCAGGGCTGCAGCCAGTCCAAACATGCTCATCTCTCCATTTGGATGATCGCCAGCATTATTTGAGAAACTTTGTTCTTTCCAAATCAATTTAACAGTTGTGTTTTGATAGTAGAACAAAGATGACACTTGTTCTGCCTTTTAGAATGGGTGCACTTTTCCTTTTTTTTTTTCCTTTTTGTTTGCACACACTATTGTGAATGTGTACATATTTTGTAGGGGACGCATGAAAAAGTAAATCCCAATCTATCATGGATTCCCCCTGAGGAGGGCCAGCCACTGTATGTGTGTTCGTCACTGTCCCCTGTCAGGAAGGAGGCTTGGAGCGTGTTCTCTGGACAATCCCCCTTTGGCTGAGGAAGTGCTCCTCTATATTGGCCTCTTTGTGACTCGCTAATCGAGCTTTCCTGTCAGCAGGCTGCACAGTCCCAGTGCAGGGTGCACTACGTGATACAGGCCCACTCCGGCGCTCCAAGGGAAGTTCTGGGATCGGCAGATAACAGCATAGCTCCCTCCTCTAACACGCAGAGCAGAATTGACTCTCCTTTCAATCTGTATTGCATGATAAAAAAAAAAAAACATTTTTTATGATAAGAAAAAAACCTGATTTATTTAATGCAATCTGGAAAAATTCCAATACCTGTGATTATTCCAAACGTTTTGTCTTTTTTCACGTACTTTTTTGTAACATGATTCTCTATTCCGAATACCACTAACAAAGTATTCAACAATATTATAATAAAGCAAAGTGTTGTCCCACTTGAACTTTGTTCTCCACAGTTGATTATTCTTCAATCTGGCTCTCTAATCTCATAAACTCTTGCTGTATTACAGTGTAACTGCCTCTTTTCATATCAAAGGTCACAAGAAACTGTTCAAAAAGAGCCATTCTCTGGTATTCAAGAGACATTTTAAAGCAGTAAATTAAAAAGAAGACATTGATCTTCAAGTATTGACTTTTAAAAAAAGGTGAGTGAGAGAACAAGCTTTCATTTTTATGTATATGTTACATAAGTGGTTTGAAAAATAGCTTTTCTTGGAAACTAATTAACTTTTTTTTTCACCAACTTAGCAATGTAGAATGAATACTCTTATAGCACTTGTGTTGAAAACGAGATAATATTTGGCTTGCAGGAAAATATCCTTACTGGCTAGTCCTGAACTCAAGTTATGAAAACTTGTTGCATGATACAATTTTTCTTGAAGATCTTAACCACATTATCCAAATTTTAAATAGATTTTATATAGAAGTCAAAAAGATGCTTAAATTTATTATATATATATTTTTTAATTTATATGTCAAACCCTTCTATTATGTTTTTACAGTCTTGTCAAGATGTTTGAGCCACAGAACAAATATGTACACTGACAAGTATTTATGGAGACATTTTTTGATGGTTGGGATCATTGACTGTATAAGAACTGGACCAAGTAAGTGAGAAAAAAACAAACAAACAAAAAAAGTTACTTCTGGCTCCAATGAAATAGAGTCAAAATCAGTTGCCATTTTTCAGAGTACGGATGAAGCCATGTTGAAACCAGAAACCAGTAAGCAGTAATTAGTCTGAGTCAACATCTCTATGGTAACCACCTGTTTGAAGTCTATACCCCTACTACTGAAAGCAAGCTACACAAACTTATCACAGACTTTGAATGTTCAATGTGAGACCACATATTTTTATTGAGACATCTGATTGGCTAGTTTATAGCTAGAATAACTTGCACTACAGAAAAAATAGGATTAGCAAATACTTGTTAAATAAAGGTAGCAAAACAAGAATTTAGTTATTCTGGCAAATATAATGACTGAGTAATAGCTGTTCATTTTTCAATAGAAGTCTATGGGATTATGGAGGCAGCAGGTACTTCCTATTTGGAACGCGAGGCAGTAGGGGTCACTCAGTCCAGTTCTCATTTACAGTCAATGGATTGGACCAGCTCCAAAAGACCCAAAAGGGCAGAATAAGACAGTTTTTGAGGTTATTGGCTTGTGAGACATCCAATCATTTCTAGAAAGAAGATCAAACTAAAATGTGATCACCTGTAATTATTTATAGTAAAATAATACAAAAATAAATAAACAATTTAATTTTTCAGATTTTTTTTCTTTCATTATCTATTTCTATCCAAAGACCCTGTTCTATGATTCCATCTCCCAAAGCAATTTTTTTAAACTGGACAATAAAATGAATAGCCCCATAAAATATACCCCCAAATTACTAATTTCCAGTTATTCTTCTGCACTTTTAACTTCTACCTCTCGTTTAAGACTTTGTAATATCTTCACTGTATAAATAAAAGACTGATAATTACTTGACCTCACATGCAGGTTTTAGATTTCCACTGCAACCCCAATTTTGTTAGCTGAATGTGAAGCAGCGTGTGCCTGTTCCAGGAACTATTCTTCTGCTGAGTTTGAACAGGTTGTTGTCAACTAGTTTCTTTGCTGTAAATCTGGGGGATTACAGTAAACTCACATGTAAACACATCTTACAACAGAACACTTTTTTCTTGTTTTTTTCAAAGCCACTTTATAAAATGAGATACTGGATGAACAAGCAAGGATCACTGATGCTGACTCGAATGGTAAACAGTTTTAAGATTAAAATTTAGGCTTTCATATAAACAATTCCAGGACTCCAGTCTTTTATAAGTATTTCATAAAAGATGTTTCTGTGAAAGTCAGTGTGCACAGTTGTCTGGTTTGGTTTAGTCTTTAACTGTGACCTTTTAAGGTGTAAACCCCCAAATCATTTGTTCCCCCTTGAAGACAAAAGTGAGTATCAAGAATCGATATTTGGATTAGTACAACACTCAGGTTAATAATCCCTGTCAAAAATTCTGACAAACAGAAATTCCTGAAGTGTAGTTACCACTACAAAAACTGTTCTCTATTTGAATCAGATTTATTTTAAAGAAAATAACATTATAATATGTACACAAAAATAGAAAAGAATGAAACAACAGTTCAATACAACATGATTGTGGCTCTGTGCATTGTTCCTGGAGGCTAATTGTTCCTTTGACACCCCCCACCCACCCTTGAGCTCATGCAGGTGGTGCATGTCCTGCTTTCCAAGTCCATTCACAGGAAAAGTTCAATCCATCACTAAAAAGTATGGCATGTAAAACAACACACACGCACAGGGAATGGTCAAAGCTTCTATTGTAATACTTAACGGCTTGAGTTGAGAACCAATTTGGTGGATAGAATACACACAATTAACCTTGAAAGTGGTCAAAATTCTTGATTAATCTCGTCTCGGAGAAATTTTTTTTTTTTAAATACTTTTTTTCCAACTCTCCTCAGATTCACAAAGTCTAATGTTTGTACTGTGCCCACATGTCCACACATGGAGTGTCAACAGAAATCTGTAAATGTTGTGTCCTTATGACTTGTACATATATTGCTTTCCCTTTCTGAGTGTCTGTAAGTTAGTAAAGCCCCTGGAAAACCAAAGAAGTTTGGACTCTAAGAAGAGAGTGTA
>NC_050517.1:19999226-20005874 GCF_002922805.2 Oryzias melastigma
TTGTTTGGTCTGAAGGGCCAAAAATGGGTCAACGTGTAAGAGGGACACAGGTGAACCGGACAAACTATCAAAGTCGTAGACCGTTTGATTGGCCTATAGAACGGAAATGTTAATACATATTTCCTAAGGGCATGCTATGGGCAACGGGTAAACACATGATATAAGGCTAAGTAAGGGTGACGTAAGAAATTTACTCTTAAATGTAATGAATTTTTATTTTTAGCATGACTTTTTAAAATTATAAGACTGATGTCGTTATGTATTTTCCAAGCCCTGGCAGCTAAGTGCTAACGCAGCTAACAGGCGACTATGACGTCATAGAGTGGGAGCAATGTCCGAATTTGAAAACACTAATTTTCCATAAATCTCTGTTTGGAAGGCTAACTGTAGGGGTAGGGGAAGAATTTGGATTCAGCCTAAATCATAACTGTCCATTCGAGTGGATATGAGCTGTGTGCGGGCAAAAAATGAGGAAACTTGTGCGGGGGATGCAGATGATCTCAAAGTTTTAAAGTTGTAGGCCACTTGGTAAACCTGTAGAGCGAAAATGTTCATGGACATTTTTTCTATGGGCATGCTGCAGGCAACAGATCGTAGTGAACACTTTAAAAACACGCAAGGGTATGTGAGATGCATCTAATGTATTTTTCAACCTTTCCAAATCGAGTGGACTGTGCAAGGAGCCAATCAGTACTGTTCAAGAGTCAATCCATGTATGGGTACATGTTACTTGAGGTGCACCAACTCTTCTCTATGAGCCTCCCAGACAACCGTAATACCCACAGCACTAGCATGTGTCAACCTCCCATATGGATGCACATGTTTGTGCTGTGGAGGCAGCAAGTTTTATATACATTTGTGACTGTCCTTTTTACATGTGTGTACCTTTCCAAACTATTTTTCTTCAGATGATCCCTTTTTTTCCCCCTACATAAAGCGACATTCTGAATTCAAAGTGTTAAAAATATTGATTACAACTGTCCAGAATGAATACTTGAAAAATAACACAACACCATGTGATGTAGCTCGAGCAATTTGTAAGGAGGATTATCAAATACAGCTCGGAAACTAGTGAGTTATTATGACTTTTACTGGTGACATTTTCCAGCGGCATATGGTAGTAAGCTCATGGGAGAGCACAGCTTTTTGATGAATTCTTGAGTCAGAGGGACTTAAAGGACAAAGCTGCTGCCTTGTCTTTTTTTCCTTGTGAAATGATAATGTGGCCCCGGGGTTGTGAAGGCAAGATGAAGTCGATTTTTAGTGCAAGAGCTAAACATAGAAGTAGGAATTCTAGTGCAAGTTAACATGTTTGACGTTGAGTTTTTCTCTTTTTATCCTTTTTTAAGGCACGAATGTCAGCTTTCCATGTCACACATTTGATGTTTCAATCATTTTAACTTTACTGTAGAGAATTCAAGGAGAATATCAGTCAATAAAGCATAATTTATAAAGATTGCACAATATTTCTATCCATGTCCTATCATTGATGTGTTGGCAGCTTTAGATTTATTTGGCTAAAAAGACAATATTGGAAAAATGCAAAACAGTTTGAACAGTTTTTCTTTTCTGAAAATTTGAGGCAAACAAGAATTTGAACACCCTTTGATTTTGCAAGTTCTCCCACTTAGAAATCATTGAGGGGTCTGACATTTTTGTCTTACTTGCATGTCCAATGTGGGAGATGTAATAAAAAAAAAAATCTGGAACTTAAAATGTATATGCTACTGCTTCAAATAATTGTTTGAACACCTGTCCTTTAGCTAGAATTCTGACCTTCAAAGACCTTTAAATAGTCCACCTCCACTTCACTTATTACTCTAAATTAGAAACACCTGTTTGAGGTCGTTAGCCGCATAAAGACACCTGTCCCCTTCATACAATCAGGAACACTCCAAATACTAAGATGGCCAAGACCAAAGAGCTGTCAAAAGACACCAGAGACAAAATTGTAGCGCTCCACAAGGCTGGAAAGGACGACAGGGCGATTGCAAACTAGTTTGGTGAAAAATATCCACTGTTGGACCATTTAGTAGAAAATGAAAGAAGCTAAATGACCATAAGTCTCCCTTGGACTATGCAAGATCTCACCTCGTGGGGTCTCAATGACCCCAAGAAAGTTGAAGACTCAGCCCAGAACTACACGGAAGGTGCTGGTCAAGGACCTGAAAAGAGCTAGGACCACCATTTCCAAGGTTACAGTTGGTAATACACTACAAAATGTCATAGTTTGAAATCATGCTTAAACCAACACATGTCCAGACTTGGTTTAAGTTTGCCAATGACCATTTGAATGATCCAGAGGGATCATCCATGTCATGGGAGAAAGTCATGTGGTCAGATGAGACCAAAACAGAACTTTTAAGTCTTAATTCCGCTTGCCGTATTTGGAGGAAGAAGAATGATGAGTACCGTCCCCAGAATATAATCCATACTGTAAAGCATGGGGGTGGTAGCCTCGTGACATGGGGATTTTTTTCTGCACATTGGACAGGAGGACTGCACTGTATTAAGAAGACGATGGCTATTGTGAGATTTCAGGGAACAACCTTCTTTCCCCAGTTATAGTATTGAAGATGAGTCATAGCTGGGTCTTCCAACATGACTCTGACCCAAAGCACACATCCGGGATAGCCAAGGAGTGGCATTTTAAGAAGCACATCAACGTTCTGGAGCGGCCTAGCCAGTCTCCAGACCTCAACCCAATCGAAAGTCTTTGGAGAAGGCTCAAACTATGTAATTATCAGCGATAGTCCAGAAACATGACTGATCTAGTGAAAATCTGTGTGAAGGAGTGGGCCAAAATCCCTCCTGCAGTGTGTGCAAAGCAAAGAAACATCTCACCTGTGTAATCACAAACAAAGACTATTGTACCAAATAAAAGCATTGATTTTCTCGGGTAAATGAAGCAGTAGAATACAAATACATTAGTTAAAAATAAGTCAAAGTGTTTATCAGATTTTTTAGATTATGTCTCTCACAGGGATATGCACTTAAGATGAAAATCCCAGACTCCTCTATGATTTCTAAGTCAGAGAACTTGCCAAAACACAAGATGTTTGAATACTTATTTGCCTCACTGTATGTTATATATAGTAGTTTGGATTATTTGAGCAGCAAAGATTCTTCACTTAATTAATTAAAATTACAGTTTTTATTGAAAACACAAATAAATTAAGAATTGTTGTAAACTGTGCTAATAAATTTAGGTAACGCATACTTTTTGAAAAAGGAAAAAAAAACTCTCTAAGTGAACCTATTTCCATTATTCTCAATGCTTAAGGTAACAATGGATACTCTGTGAAACCACTGCAAATATTAAATCAACCATTAAGTAAATTATATCATTGATTAATCATTCAGTTTTAAGAAATTATTTATTCTAAATCCTAATTTATGAGCCAAAAGAGTGTATTATATTTCTAAACATAACCAGGAAATAGTCATATCCACCACCAAGCAAATAGATTTTTGCATTTAGATATGACTAAAAGCTTGTCTGGATAAGTGTAAAAATAAACAGACACATTTGCATCTTGCAGTTTCCATGGACAAAAAAGGAACTGAAAAGGGCAAAGCAGAAATTAATTATCCATCTAAAGTAAATGTACTGGAAAATATAATTTATGGAACAATTACGAAAATGGTGCACTTAAGTGAAAACCCTCAATAATTGAATTAATATTTCATTGTACTACTCTTTTAATTCCCAGCCCTGGTTGGTGTGTTGGAATGCTAGAGCGCTGAGTGGACTCATATTTTAGGTTTCAGCTCAGACAATGAAAGGATGGTGGTGTGTCCATGTGTGTAGTGCATGTATGTGTGTGTAGGGTGTAGGTTGTGTGTTTGTGCTGCTGTAAGTGAGACTGGTGCTTTAAAAGCTTTCTAGTAGATGCAAAAGTAAATGCTCTGCAGGGGGTTGAAACATTTCGAATATGAAATATTTAGCCTTACTGCTGAGGTGGATGCCAATGTAATTCTAAGGTTTTGTCACAACTTTGATATCTATATTTCTGAATCAAACTTGTATCTGTGTATCAGGTATTCAAAGAGCAACATCCAGAAGATGACACATACTTTATCATAGTTTTAAGAAAATTGCTTTTGCTTTAAAAAGAAAAATGTTACCTATAGAATTATTATTAACATAGTAGAGGCATTTCTGAATGGGCAGTTTCTTCCAAGGATAATATACTTTTCAATTATACATTCTTGCAATATGCTAAATTAATTTCATGGTGAAAAAGTAGAATAAAATGTAGACGTGGTAAAACTATTGCTAGTAGTATTGGATATAAATCAGTACTTCCTATTAAGAAAACTACAGAACTGTGAATGGATGTATGACCCCCCACCACCTCTCTACTGATTGAATTACTGCGAGGGCTTAGTGTTCTCAGCTCCATGGTAGTGTAGTGGTTAGCTACTTCCTTTCTGTGGGGAGTTTGCATGTTCTCCTATTTTTTGGTTTTCTTTTGGGGGGGGGGAAACTCCAGCTTCCTCCGAATGCAGCAGGCGCGGCAGAGATGTCAAGTTTCAATGTTAAGTCAATGTAAAGACGCGGTAAGATGCAGCACGTTGCAATTTGTGCGCGGCAAGGCACGGTGACAACCAACCAGGTGCTTAGCTTTGGTCATGTGACGTTTTCAGTGACTAGATAACAGTATAGAAGCAAACATTCAAGATAGTCGCTCAATGCAAGGTTTTTTGTCCTGAACTTCCATCCATTTTCTTAACCCACGGGGGCCTCATGGGTTCCCAGAAACTGTCCCAGTTAGTGTTGAGCGGAGGCGGGATATATCCTGGACAGATTGCCAACCCTTCACAGAGTTCATTGAGCAGGTTGGACAGCTACGCTAGCCAGCCGCCCGGTGGATAGCTTTGCAAGCTAGTGAGCTCCGCTCCCCAGGCCCTGGGAGAGCTAATAGAAATTGCTGCTTCCCAGGTGCCTAGCAGATCTAGCTAGGTCTACTACTCAGGCTGCGAGTCCCTGGGCAGCGCCTTCCACGTTTGGTGTGAGTGCAGCGTAACCCTTGTGCTATCCTAGGCATGTTTACATTAAGAGTGGGGTCATCTGGACCCCACAAGACAGTGTGCTGAACTTTTTTTTTTCCTAAGGAGTTTTTATCTTCACTGGTGTCCATAGCAGACATACAATCCTGTGCACATTTGTCATGGGAGGGATCACGCACCATTATAAGGGTCGGGTCATCTTGACCCCATAAGATAGCACAAGGGTAAAGGATAGTTGGTTCTAAGTGAAGTTTTGACGCAGTTTCAATAAGGAAGATCGGCCTAACTTTGGGTAATCTGGGTCACTCATCCTACACGTCACTCATCAATTAAGCCTTCTCTCTACAGTAAACCAAGTCCACACCTTTTCTTCTCAGCCAATTACCATTCTATTTATGCTTTTAAATTCATGGACATTTATCTCTCTACATTCTAGATCAGAAGTGTCCAAATCCAGGCATCAAGGGCCGGCATCCTGTTGGTTTTTTCTAGAAATCTTGCCTTATCTGCTGTTGATTACCTGGATCAGGTGTGTTTAGACAATAAAGAGCATCACTGGCAGGCCAGTTGGAAAACAGGTTTGACACCTGCCCTCAAGGCCTGGATAGGACACCCCTGTTCTAGACGATGTTGCTGGCCCATTCAGCGCCTGGACCGATACTTTGTTGTGGATTGGCCTAAACCACCATTAACATCTAGGCCGTGGTTCATTCATCTATGCTCCAAGCTTATCCCACCAGAATAAAGACGTCATCTTCCCAGAGCATAATCAGATGAAGACTACGGACTACTGCATTTCATGCACTCTTTTGAATCACCAGATCTCATTGAAATTATTGTTGTGTTGTGGATCTGAGTGGTTCTGTTTGTCAATCTCTATGTGGCTTTGTGATGGACTAGTAAGCAGTCCAGGGTGTATCTTGGCCTACATGGGGTAAAAATGGGGCATGGGGCGGCCATGGTGCAGCTGTAGAGCGGCCTACCTCTGATCGGAAGATTGCAGGTTCAATTCTCTCCTTGCCCACCCATATGTCAAAGCAAGACACTGAACCCCACCTTGCCTCTGGTGGACGGCTGGCACCAGTTTTTGGCAGCGGAACTGCCATTAGAATGTGTGTGTGAATGGGTGAATGGGCCCGTGACCGTAAAGCGCTTTGAGCCCTCGAGGAAGGTAGAAAAGTGCTATATAAGTAAAACGCCTTTTACCTCACATTTACCCAACAGTAGCTGGATAGGCTCCAGCAACCCTCAGGGTCGGGTTTGGAAAATTGATGGATATCTCACCAAATGTGTGCTTTTAGGCTCTCCTGAGCAGCTGAAATGAAGTCAAATAGAAAATTAAAACCCAAAAATGCATGGCCTATATATGATTTTGTTTACCCATTGCAATGTGTTTCCTTTGGATCACGATCTATCAGTTTATAGATACTTTCAGATTTTGTGATCATACATTTTGTTTTTAATGTGGGTTACTTTTTCAAAAAAGTTAGGTCATCTTTGATAAAGCAAGACTGATACAGACTTTGAAGATGAACAAGAGCAATTTTTGTTTAAATAAAATTAACCCAGTGTATTTGCTATATTTTTGCTTAACAATATTCCATATCATTTTCAAATTTCTTAAGGTGCCTCGAA
>NC_050517.1:20006089-20006283 GCF_002922805.2 Oryzias melastigma
AATAAAATTAACCCAGTGTATTTGCTATATTTTTGCTTAATAATATTCCATATCATTTTCAAACTTCTTAAGGTGCCTAGAAATAAGTTAAAATAATCCTAAAAGATGAAATGGTTGGATATGGAATGGAAAGGGTATGTAGTTTGCCTGGGTTATTACTTTAAAGAAGAAGTGGAAACAATCTGCTGTCCTTT
>NC_050517.1:20006404-20021146 GCF_002922805.2 Oryzias melastigma
TACAATGAAACT
This sequence comes from Oryzias melastigma, assembly GCF_002922805.2. Classification (NCBI taxonomy): domain Eukaryota; kingdom Metazoa; phylum Chordata; class Actinopteri; order Beloniformes; family Adrianichthyidae; genus Oryzias; species Oryzias melastigma. The sequence continues at coordinate 20,006,417 of NC_050517.1, forward strand.
CAGTGTAGAGTAGCACTTTGTAAATCAGAAGACTGGCAAAGAGGCTTGAGTTGGGTAGAATAGAGCTGACAGTGTGTGGGGTGTAAAGTGAAACCGCACAATCAGTTTAGCACAAGTGGGACATTTGATCAGCTAATTGTGCTGACACTGTTGATGCGGTGTATCTGCCTGTGTGGGCTTCTGCTGGCAGTAAATGATATAAAAAATAGGTGGGAAATTTAAAAGTATTTCTCTTGAAGCAGAGTTCTATTAATGAGTCACTTCAATGACATTTACTCTTTTTTTCTTTTTTTCCATTGTATGTTTTTTAATTGCATTTATCAAAGAATTTAAAATATTTCTAAATATTAAAACATCTGTTTTCACTTGATTTATTGTGCTTGTTATCTTAGTGTTTCACCTTGAGACATCCTCTGCTGTAAATTAGCACTTTATGAATAAAATTTATTAAATTGAACAAGAATCCAAAAATCCTTCATAATAAACTCAATGTCATAAAGAGAAAATGAATGTTAGACGATATAAAAAAGTTCATCGTGATTGAAGTTTTTTCATCCAAAAGATTGATTAAAAAAATTATAGATAAATCATCAACCCTGAAGCTGACAGCTTAACTTTGTTTAGTGAACTCTTAAAAAAAAGCAAAACTATATTAATAGTGTAAATTGAGGCAGCAACAAAAAAATATCTGAAGCTGCAAAAATGTGCATTTTTAAAGAAACATCTCCTAAATTAAATATTCAGTAATTTTCTAAATCTAAATTAAAATAACTGTTTTTTATATTATTCATGTTTTTCTTATTTTATTTAGAACAAATGTCAAAGTTATATCTGTAGAAAGTAAACTTTAATTTTTATATAACTTTTTAAATCATTATTTTATTTCTTCGAAATGAAAAACTAACTCATAATTTGTGACGATTGACTTGTGGGAAACTAAAATGTTCATTAATGAGCCTAAACATGACAAAATCAGCTGTAAATAAAAACTGAAATATAATCAAAAGGTGGTCAAACAGAGGAGCAGAAAAAAAATTGAAAACCATTTCTCAGGCAAGCTGAGGGTAAAAGAAAAAAAATGGCTGAGATGATTACATAAAACATGGTGTGACTATGATTTAGGAGAAAAAAAAACTAACTGGAACAAAAAGTACAAATTAAACCAGCAAAAGTAAAACCAGACAGACATCAATTTGGACACACCACTAAAAACACCAGTCTGGATATTTATGTGCCTTGATACATAATAAAAAGTTGTTGAAGAACTAAAGATATGGGACATTTTTGGGATTCTTCTGCTGTAAAAAATGGAGAACCTTCTGAAAAACTACAGAGTGACACGTTAACTGTTTCCTCTCGGCCTGGCATTTCCGATAGAGTCTCTGAAGTATTAAAATGATTATGAGAGCCATGGGCTGCCACTGGAAACAAACTCACTGACACGCTGATAAAATTCCTGCCCCGTGTTTATATGCCATTTTGCAAAGAAATCAGAGAAGGTAATCATGTATGGAAGCCGAGGTTAAGAAGCAATGTAACAGTCTATTAAGTTTAATATAGATATGTAGAATAAGCATATGCAGGGAGACATTAGCATAAATCTTGGTTACAGACGAATGGTGCACTGCACTCTATTCTCTGGCTGCAGTCTGGTCTAATGACAAATACTCTGAGTGAGCCGTACCAGGCTGCAGACTGCTCTCTTGAGCTCTCAATTAGCCCACTTTTACAGGAAGTCTCATCCGTTCAGATTTATAGTTTTGTTCAGAGCTTTTTGATCAAATTAATGTGCAAAATTACTGGTAAAATTAATGATATGATGCCTTAAAGTCCCACTCCAACTATATTTTTATTGATTGTTTAATTAAGATTTTGCAGTTTTTTGCCAAAACCAAAAAGTCTATTTTGCTTTTTAATACATATTTTCTAGAGAGCGGCAGGAATTCATTAGAAATTCACCTCTGAGTTGTTAGCAGAACTGTTGGCACGTGAGTCTCCACTGATATCCCATCATCCCTTTGTTTACCCTTTTTTTAACTTTATTGACAAATATTGCACATATGGAATATCAAACATTGACACTCCACAATATGTGTCAATAACAACATTTTCACATTTGCTAGGAAAATAAAATAAAAAAATAATAAAGCTATAATGACTGTAAAATAGTAATAATACTAATAACAAAGGTTTAAAATTCTGCTAAAGTTTCAAATGTGAGCATGCTTCAACTGTTCTAACAGCTTTTTGTTAGTGCAGGATTCAATTCCATTTATATAAATAATCAATTCTTTCTGAAAATCATGAAACACCGGTTTTTGTTAGCATATTTACACTTGTGAATGAAATATTTAGAAATAATTATAAGTAAGTTAACTATGAAAACTTTTGCTGCATTAAACCTCTTGAACAAAATATCCAAAAACAATAAGTTGGTTGAATAATTTATAGTCTTTCATAAATAGATTGTTAGAAAATAAGTAAAATCTTTATAAAATGCTTGATACCAAAAAAGATGAGACACAGTTTCTGGTCTTGTTTACACTCTCTCCCGCTAGCTTACAGCCCCTCACAACTCCAAGCTAGCGTTAGCAGCGCGACATAAATGCTGAGCAATATTGGAGCTATCCAGCCGTACAGTTTTGAGCCAGATGGCAGCTCAGATGAGGAAAATGAAGGCGCTAATGGATCTATTCATCTGAAAGTGGATGCATCGGAATGAAGCAGAGCAAGGAGACTTTGGCTATTTCAGTTGCTGCATCACAACTGAGAGTTTTTTTCAAACAGCAATCGTTAATCTGCTACTGAATAATTAATTTGAATAAAGAAATGCTCAAAAAATCAGGTTTAATCTTAAATTATTTCCAATATCTCCATCATTCATTGGTGGTCGTGGGTCTTTAAATCTCATGTTTTCCACAAACATTGAGACATTTTGAGAAAATGCTTTTTGATATTTCAAGACTTTGTTTTTTTATGCGCCTAAGTTTAAGCATAATGCAACTTTTCTTATTTAAAACAATTTTAAAAGAGAAGTTAAACTTTTGGTAAACTTTCTCCATGTTTTCCTTAATCCCCAATGGGATTTTTTGTAACATCTGTTCTACTCAAACTTTTGTTCAATTTTATTTTTTCAGTTTTAAGAAAAAAAAAAAGTACTTTCCATAAGATGATGAGAGTGTGCAAGCATGAAGGCATGAAGCTGAAGAAGTGCAAGCTGTAGTACTTCTTATGGTCTTTTTTTTTTCTTTTTTCTAATTGAGATTTCAGCTGTAACACAACCAGACATGCAGGAAAGTTCAAGCAAAAAACCTCATGTTTCATTCATTAAAGCTTAGGAAGAAAATTCTTTCATTACATTTTTTCCACAGGTTTTTGCATTCAATTCTTAACATATTTCTTTGCCATTTGAAAAAAATGTGTAAAATGAATTTAAATAATTCAAAAATATATTTGGATTAATTTTAAATATTTATGTTTTCTTTTCATCTACAATTATTAGACTTTTTCAAATTTGTTTCTCTTCTGGAAACGACAGTAAACCATTCCTTTTTTGCTGTCAACAGCTGGTTGGAAACTGCCATAAACATTATTATAAAAATGATATATCACATGGTAGAAGCCTCATATTCAAGTGAGTTGCTGCTCAGCGTGGTGCCCTCAGGGGCTAATTGGATTGGTGTTTAGCAAGACCTACAGATGAAGCCAGGATTACCTCCATGCATAAAATCGTCTTTGTTTTTCCTCTGTTGTCTTGTCTCCCCCCCTTTTTCCTCCTTGGCTGCTTTTCCTAGTGCCTCCCCCATCCCGCACAGGCCATCCAATGAGTCATGCAAGCATACCTTTGTCCCTGCATGGGAGGAAGAAGAAATGATCTGGTATTAAATTTCAATAACACGTTTTCCCAGGTCCTCCAGAGTACAAGCAATCAAGGGTTAAATTGGATCTGTAACGTATGCTCGGTGACCCACAAATCGCTTACCCATCAAACAGACTCATTACGAGCCGGCAAGCAGATGAGTGTTTGTGAGCCTTGCCTCTGAGCGGTGGGGATTGTGTGTATTACCGCTAACACGGCTGAGGTATTTAAATTTTGATTTTTTCGTAATGGGTTTTGACATGTTTCATTTCCTCAGGGGGAAGCGCTCGAGACCTCCGAAAGTAAATGTTGCTAAAAAGTCATCAAGGCAGAATATTAAAATGCCATCAAATAAGAATTTCACTAATGCGATGGGGCTTGGGCTTCAGGTACGCAGCGCCGGGGTCAGAGGGGCTTGGTTCTGGGAGAAACACTATTTGTTCCCCTTGGCTGCCTTCTTTCCCTCTTAAATAAATTATTAAACTACTTCAATCCCCCCTTCTTCCTCCTCCTCCTCCTCCTCTCTTCTCTGTCCATCCACTTCTTGTGTCTGACATAGCTTAGCCCTTGCTTTTGAAGTAAAAGGCCAGCAGGAGCAGGAACTGAACCAAACAAAACACTCTTGGGGTAAAATGATATATAATATATATATATATATATTTACACAAGACTTCCGGTATTGGAATAAAAAGAGGCGATAAATTCAGGAACTGGGGTTGGAAACCTTTCCCTCCATGTAACAAGCAGGCTGTTGACTGCTGCTGCCAAGGTTTGAACCTCTGCAGCACTTGTAGTTTTTGTATTCCACGGGTACTCCTTTTGAGGCCATTACCAGGCTGACAACCCACCAGCTGTCACTAATTGCACACTAATGGGGTTTGGTGGTCTGATGGTTTGTCTGCGAGGGGCGTTCCACTTCTACACCGGAGGTCCCTCTGATTTGCTAAATCAAAGGGGACACATTTAAAAAAGCATGTCATGTTATTCCGTTAGATTACCTCCAACTGAACCTCTACATTAATGATCAATTTATGCGGTAATATAGGAAGAGACAAAGATTTCTTGTGTGGACAATTAAGCGTTCCTTAGATTATTTCATATCCGCTTGACATTACCTGTTGGGGGTGGTGGTGGAAGGGGGAGATTGCTTTGTTGCTGGCAACAGCCATTATCATGCATGATATTTTCTATTCCTTGTCATTGAATTCTTTGCAGGAGACAAGACGGGTTCGTGTCTGCCCTCTGCGTCAGCCAGCCCGCTAATAGATGTGAGAAGGTCATTTGGCATTAGTGGCAGAAGTACGTTAGCATTTGTGCTGAGCGTCTCTTGCCAGACTGTGCGCATGTTTGAAGGCGCTTGGACAAGCAGGCCCTTTCATGGTGATGAATGGCTTTTTTCAAGCGTTCTGCTCCCTAGTTATGAGAAGGGTGACCTGGTCATTGGACGACTTTATGAAGCTATAAAAAATGTATGTCAGTCTGCAGTCTCTAATGCCATCCCTAAACGGGAGAGAGAAGGGGGGAGGGGAGCTGGAATGGTAAAAAGGCCATTTACCGTCACTCTAAATAGCTCTCTGACTGCCCTTCTCTACTTATCTGACAATGCCCTTGTCGTCAAGATGATTTTCATTCTGTTTTTTTGTGCTTCCCGTGTCTTATTGCTTATATTGAAGGTAAATGTGAAAATGTGAGCAGTCCAACATAATAGTTTGTGTGTGTGAATGTGAACTTACAGACTCACTCTGATGAAAATTGAGTTTTTATTGGTTTTAGCATGTTCTTATGGCATTATACTTATGATGGAGGAAGTATATAAAGAAAATTAAGTTCAAATTTGTATTTCTGAGTATTTATTTAGTCAAATCATTATGAATCAGGAGCAGACAAGAAAAAGAGTTGGACAAACCTTGTAGCTGTGATATAGAAGCTCCAGTTGAGACACAAACTACTTGCTCCACTCCATTCTGATCCACTAGTAGACAACAAGATCTATGGCCCGATCCAGATTCTTCCCTTCTCCCTTCCCCTACATTTAGCCCTCCAAACGGAGAGTTATGGAAAAATAGTGTCTCCAAATTTAGACGTCGTTTTCGCTAAATTATGTCACTAATAATCGCAGGTCAGCTAGTGTTAGCGGACCTCCCAGTGCTTGAAAATACATAACAGTGGTTTTATAACCTTTAAAAGGTCATGCTACAACAAAAAGCCATTACTTACATTTAAATGTAAACTTCTGTTGTTCAGAGTGCGCTCACATGAAGTACTTCTCCTCCGCGGTACAGCACAGCTCGCAACGGAGGGCGTTTGAGCCCTCCGCTTGGAGGGTGGGATCTTAAAAAACATTTTGGACGCAACTCTCACTACAAATATCCCTTGAAATGGAGGGGTAGGGGAAAGGAAAGAATTCAGATTGGGTCTCTGTACGTCTTAACTCTCCTCGTCTGAGCTAGCATCTGCCTCAAAACTGAATGGCTGCATAGGTTAGATATGTTAGGTTGGGGTTGTGAGGGGCTGTAAGCTAGTGGGAGAGCGTGTTAACAGCTGGATGATAAGAAATGGAGGCAGGCTTATTCTATGCCAACAGACCCGTCCACAACTCAGAGGGGAATTTTTCAAGATGGCAGACAAGTTGGTGGCTGAAAATCATTAACCAGAAACGGTAATTGCCAAACATCCTAGTCGGACACGGAAATTCCCCATGATTTCAGAGTTGTGGCCAGTTTTATTAAAACTTTTTTAAGTGTTCAGGATTTTAAAATGTGTCAAAAGAGGGTAAACGCTTTTTTTGAAGGATTTTAACAAAAGTGTTCAGCTTTGTCAGGGCTTTTACATTGGAGCTTTAGCTACAAACCAGTGTTTACGTTTGACCGAAGTTAGCTTCAACTTTTTACGCGATCAATCATCTTTGTCACAGTGAAAATTAGCTTTGCACAGATATGAAGGAGTTACAGTATGTCAAAGAGCACGGTAGGTTTTGATAGAAACACCTCAGGTAGTAAAAGTTCAAAGCTTAAAATGCACAAAAAAAAAAAAATACCTGGTTATTTTAGTCTTATTTGACCAATAAGAGTATTTTTCAACCAAAATGTGCAGCGGTGGGATGAGGTTTCAGGCTTGGACTTCCTTCCGGCTAATGATTTTCTGATGAACTCCCGCTGCTCTGCAGGAACTATGTCCAGAAAACAACACTTTTAAAATTATTTTGGTAAATAACGGCATAATCACAATAAAATGTTGGACATCAAACTGTTGACAATTAAAATTAAAGAGAAGCTGTTGTCAAGAAATAAGATTGAAGAATATAAATTATATTTTAATCAATTTTTGATTGTGAAATGGTAGTTGTGGATAACAATTTAGAGGATTTACAGGTGAAAACTTTTGGAATATTGTATTGTTTTGTTTAGATTTATATATTGTGAATTATTTGAGTTACTGGACAATTACATAAAGGGATTGGCTTAAATAAGCATTTGCTTCTGCCTATCATTTTTTCAAACATGTATGTAGTGAATTCTGTTTGTGACCTTTTTTTATAAAAGGTGATTGTGTTGATTTTTTTGTTTTTGAAGTCCTTCTTGTGTAATGTTTTAAATGTTTGATATATATATATATATTTGTGTGTTGGTGTGTGTATATGTGTGTGTGTATATATATTGTATGCATTTATATATATATATAAAGAACACATGCTCAAAAGTTGGTCAGGGTGGGTCTTCAAATGTCCTGAACAATGAAAAAAAAAGTCTGATATTACTCATGGTTTTTATCTATTAGTATTTTGTGAAGCATCCCCATTGTGAGTATCTTTTGTAGATAGTTTTTAAGGAAGTCTGGTTTCTTCAGAGGCCGTGATTTCTTCTGACATGGCTGAATTCCATTAATCACAAATGTCTCCCTTTTAATAAATATGCAAATTATAACTCGTCACATGATGTCACTGCTTTTTGTGGTATTAATTTATCATGAGTTTTCCTGTTGGGAGTCCAAGTTTTTTACAATGAATAAAAAAAAAGCTTTGTGCTGCTACTGAGTGTTTTACTTCAGTTTAACAAGAAGATGTAATTGTGATAAAATAGTGCTTTTCTCATTGAGATAGCCTGATTGTGAACAATATGTCGAGAGAAGAGAATAAATATTTACTTAAAGTTAGTATTTATGTCTTTAGGTGTGAAATATATTTTTTTCTCAGTATGATGAGACTTATCTTTATTAAAAGTTTTGAAAACAAGAGGTTCAAACTTTATATAATGGTACTGAGAGGTATTTACTATATATTTGTGTGTCTTTATTTGTGGGGAAACGTTTTGCTTAAGAAGCAGCACAGAAGCTTTATGTTTCCTCGATGCTAAGATTAAAAGAAATATTCTGAGATTAGAAATGCTGGAATGTTTCCCTTATCAGAGTATGAAGGCAAAAGTGAGATGTGGGGGGCTGAACTGCCTGACTCTGTCTCTTGGTGAGCAATCAATCATGGGCCTCTCTGCAGTCTCTTTGATCTGAAAACAGCTGTAATCTGTGGTCATTGTTACTAGAGTAGATTGTTGGCCAAACTATTACCATAACTGCCAGCCCAAATCGAAGAAATGATCTTATGGTTCTGGACAGATATGGTTCCCTCTGCATTATTGATATGGTCATCTGAGAGAGAGGGGGGAATTATAAAACATAGTTCTATTTACAAAGGGAGATTGGCTTGGTCCTTGAGAGTGAGTGAGAGGGACATGCACCTCTAGAAAGTGAGATATAGCCAAGTTCAGGAGCAAAAAAACAAATTTCCTGGCATCTTTAGGGTCAGCGAACCCCATGGGTCTACTTCCTCCCTGAAATGAGTCACCAGAATACACAATGGACTGATTTCTGAGAACTGACCATACATATGGACCTGTGAGGGACATTAAAATATGTACATACATTTTATCCTCTGCTTTTTTTAAATGGTCTGAATGGGCCTCATGAGAAAGCAGAGCATGCATTTACCAAATCGTTCATTGTTTAGAATAAATGTTTATCTCTATTCAGTTTTCCCCCAACAAAATGAGATTCTGTGCTGTGACAGAATTCTTTAAAAAAAAAGGACAGCATTCCGCACAACACTGAAGGTTTCATTAGAGAACAAGGTTGTGCCTTGAGGAAAGGTGGTGAACCCCAGCGCCCAAAGCATGTTTATTTAGCAGCTCCACAAACTCTGTGGAATTGGCCAAGTTCAGTCATTTAACGTAGAACAAATGAAAAGCAAAGAAAAAAAACACTTTCTTGACACATGAATTTTACCAAAAGAGCAGGTAAAGGGACATGAAAGGTTTTTTTTATCTATAGGTAATCTGAGGGATTTTGGAGGCACTAACAAACAAGAATAAAACTTTTGATTCATGTTCTTAATTCTTCATGATAGTTGACTAGAACAAAGCTTTCTCATGAACTGTTCCACTGTGATCATCTTTTGTTCTATTGTCAAAGCGTTGCCAGTGGTCTTTTAGTTATAATTATGCCGTTTTTAGGCAACATAAAAAAAGTATTTTTATAGGACATATAAATTACCTTTGATTTGTGCGCCAGACTGTTGGCGCAGAGTAAGCCTGCCCCCATTTCTCATCATCCCTTTGTTTACACTCTGTCCTGCTAGCCTCCCCAATCTCCTAACATTAAGGATGCAGCAAAAATGGCGAGCAATTTTAGAGTAATCCAGCCTTACATTTTTGAGCTAGATGCCAGATCAGACGAGGAAAATAAAGTGGATGTATGAGAAATAAGAGGAGCATTGTAGGTCCTATAAAACATCTACAAGCTTATACCTTGTTATACCTCTTGTGACAAAAGTGGACAAAGGTGGACACAATTTCATGTCTACCATGGACACCAGTGAAAATCAAAAATCATTGAAAAAAAAAAAAAATTCAGCACGCTGTCATGCGGGTTCCAGACGACCCAACTCCCAGCGTTAAAATGCCTAGGATAGTACATGGGTTAAAAACCCCAAAAACCTGATTTTCATTGGCAGGGCCAAGGTCATAGGCGACGGCCTAGGTCGCCGTCTGCTGGAGGGGGAACACATTGCAATTACACACCACTTATTTAGAGTAAAAATATTCATAGGAAATAATTAAAACCATGAATAAAATAACCCAAAGGTTTGACATTATGAATTGTTTTGCCAGGTGCTGCGCCCCTCCTTGCCTGACACAGCCCCTGTCGAAGCTTGGTGAGGGGGAGGCGCGGCGTTGTTTGTTATTGCTTCTTTAAAACTTTAAGGATGGAAAAAGCAGCAAAACAAGAACTCATGCAATTGTTGTATGGGTCGGTTCCCAGAGTTGTAGACACACACATATGTCAAACTCCTCCAGTATTTGTTTGTGTGTTGGCCCTGGGTAAGGACAATGTCTGCTGGTCTTGGCCTGTAGTGACCTGCAGGGGTCTGCAGAGATCTTCTACTTCCCTCGGACTTGTGAGGTGTACAAGTCTTCTAAAGTCATCCCTCTCAACAGTTCTGAATGTCTGCTCAAGTTTCTCTCTGTCTCACTTGGTTGCTGTGCTAAAGCAGACAATGGTGTAAGAAGAGAGATCAGATTCTGTGGTTTCTCTGTGAAACTATCAGCAGCTCGTGTGACTTCCATGGACGGATGGACTTTCTGAACTGACACAAGCAAAACATCCTCCGTTATGCCTTTAATCCCTAATATCATGAGCATACTCTCTCACTGTCAATCTATGACACCTTGTTATTTGTACATTTCTGAGTATCTTGGGTCAGTTATTTGTTTCAGTGTATTTACTGATACTGTGGTATAGCTGATGCTATAGTAAAGAATGGAGAATGGAGGGTTAAATGGAGGAAGCTGATTCTCTGTGGTGAAAAGAAAAGAAAAAAGTAAATGATGTCTACACCAAGTATTTCCAAACAGAAAGAAATACTTAACAAGCAGAAGAAAAGGGAAAATGTATTAATTCTGCTTGAGTGGTCCAATGAAACAATGCATTTTCGTTCACACAGAGATCCAAGAACATCAGTTGCCGCACATAAAACCATATTGCATTTATTGGGGAGTATGTGGCATTCAAGTACACTGTAAATACTTGAAATCCCTAATTATGATGCAAGTTGTCAACAATTGTAAAACTGAGATGAAAACCAGCTTTCGTGCAGATCATGCAGAAATCAGCACCATGAGACTATTTATCCTGTTTACGATGGATTGATGTGCACAAAACATATTTGCTTTTGATGTTTTAGAGTCTTATCTTTTTTTCTTTTTATCTTAATATCAATCCTGGGGCTGCACAGTGGTCTGCTGGTTTGCCCTGGAGCCTCACATTGATAAAGAGGTTCAAATCTTTTTAGTTCAGTTAGTTCGCTTTTACCAGATTGTTCTGGCTCCCGCTCACACCCCATAAAGGATGACTTAGATTGATTGGTGAGTCTAAGTAATCCTGTTGTGTCAACGTCTTTCTGTGTGGTTTTGACAAACTTTTAGGGTTTATTCTGCTTTTGCATTGGAGTAGCTGGGGATTAAGCAGGAACGGGATGTGGATGGAAATCATTTCATTGATACTTAAGTTGTGTAGTGCAAATATCGTTCTTCACGGTAATAAAAAATGTTAGAAATTTTTACAGAAAAAAAATCTGTAAAATCCTTACAGTCAACAGTCATAGTGACTGGTTAGAAAAAAAACTGGAGAGTCAGATGCCAGTAATTTACTGTAAGTTTACAGTGAAAAGTTTTACAGTAGTGTTTGTTAGTTTTGTAGACTGATATCGCAATTTTTTGTAAGATAAATTTGATGTTCCTACTGTAAAAATATTATTTGTCTTGGCTAATTTTACAGTGTGACATTGTATTTTTTTATTGTAAAAACATTGGTATTTACAGTACAAATTAGGAAGATTACCCAAAAGAAAAAATGTTGACAAAAGCAATTTTTTTTTACCCTAATATTGTAAATTTTTGGCAACCACAGCTACCAGTTTTCTACTGTAAAATTAATGTGTGTCTTTGGTAATTTTACATTTTTAAGGGTAAATAAATCGCTATATACATTAAAAATGAGGAATATTACCCAAAAAGCAACAATTTCTTTCCGTAATATTGTTTGAAGTAGCATTTTCTTTTTACATTGAAATTCTGGTAACCGCAGCTCCCAATTTTTTTACAGTAAAATTTATAATATTTTCTTAAAGTGTTGTTTTGTTGTTCAAATAAATAATTTCCCTGGTATCTAAGTTTTAAAAAGTGTTAGCACATTCCAAATATCATTTACTTCTATCCATCTATTTTTTTACTCGGTAAATCCCTTTCGGGGTCACCCAGCTACCGTTTCGAAAAGGTGGAGTCTACCCTGGACAGGTCGTTCCCATACACAGTCGCTCCCATACACACGTAGACACCTTTGTGCACTTTAGTGTAACCAGACCTATGAAGCATGTTTTTAGATTGTTCCCAGAGAAAACCCACATGTGCACGAGGAAAACATGAAAACTCCACAGAGAAAGGCCCTTATTCAGGTTTTAAATAAAATATCAGATAGGGTTTTGTTTGGCTCGTAAATCCCCCTGAAATAAAAAATGAAGCAGATTAAAACAAATTAAACAATAATAATAGTTAAAAGTTATTAATCAAAAATAATAATGCAAATTTGGAAATGAAAGAGTGTTTTTTAAAAATCTTTATTTAAACATGGAGTATATACAGCAAAAAAAGAATCTACACACACAAAAATAATAATAAAGACATGGGAATAATATAAAAAATAGGTGCTTCAACACTACTAATACCTTCAGGTTAAAAAGAAAAAAACAACATATACATTTAGTATATGAATCTGCATTAAACTGTTAGTGAGGCAAAAGATCTCCCAAGCTAACTAGTCCTGCTTTCTAGAGCCAGTCTGCATTTTTTTTTATAAAAATAGACTTTATTATCCTTGATAATTGCGTCTATATATATGTTTCATGGCTGTGTCTGAATGCGTGAGAGTCTGTGACACAGGAACTGCGACCTTCTTCGATCCATAAATTACACCTTTTAGTTGACTCCCTTGTCATTTGTGAGTATACTCCGGCTTAAAGGTTAACAAAAGAGAAACAGGCTAAGCTCTGCTGCCGCTACAACAGATCAATGTCAAGTAAATAACCTTTTCTACCTTATTTCCTGACTCGTATTGATCTGTCTGTCCTTTCCCCACCTGCTTTCTGCACTCTGTTCCTTTCTACAACCTCTCTTCTCATCCTTCTTGATGTTTTAGGACTTGTTTTTATGCAGTCAAATTTGTTTATTCTTTTAGGAAATATAATTTCATTTAGTAATTTAGTATTTCTGAACCAAATTTTTGTTTATTAGAGTTAATAGTTAATTTTAAACTTAAATATTTTTACCCTTTGAATGTTTTAAGGCTAAAATAATAATAAATAAATAAAAATGTCTTTTTTAATTCCATATATTAATTTAGAAAAATATATAAAAATTGATGCACCACTATTTAAGTATTTGCACATTTTTGTCAACCAACAGAGACATTTTTTTTCTAAAAGACAATATTTTTTTTATAATGGCTGAGCTAAACCTGGGAAAGTGTAACTTATAATAATCAATGGTTTCAGGCTGCATGGTTGTCACCTCACGGCAAAAATGTCCTAAAAAAAATGCCCTAAAAAACGTCTGACGAATTTTTTTATATAAAGTTGCACGTTCTCCCCATGCATGAATTTTCTTTAAAGACAGAATCCTATTTGATCTAAAGAGCTCTTATAGGCTGCAGAAGTGGCAAAAAGGCTGTCCTTGATCTTCTCATTAAAGCAGGAATATGTTTTAGATGTAACATGCAACTCTTTCATCAGTTTGTAACTTTCATCCCCTCTGCGTTCTGACCAAACAGGTGTGATGTTTTAGACCGAGGAAACTGATCTGTTTAATTGCAGCTTTCTTGTGTTACACATTCAAATTTAAGGTTTAAAATGCATCACTTCAAGATTTTAGTAAAATTCATTAAAGCCATCCACTGTTAGACTACGCTTTTACAGTCACATCTTTTATGGTCCATCATAACAAGTGTTCTTCAACATGCTGCATCATGGGCCCTTGGGTTTATTGACAATGACTAAAGGTTCAATTTACGCCTTTTTAAATGCTGTAATAAGTTGCAGTTTTGAATCAAAATGAATGAAACATAACCCTAATGAGTTAAATCTCTAAATCTGATTATTCATCAGAATTTTATTATTAATTTGTTATGTATTTTGGCTTTATCCATAATAAACACCATCTCCAGATTATAATTATCCTTCGTGGTTATCTTTTTAATTTTCCATCTATTTCGGAGTCAGCTGATGCAGCTTCTCTTTCGCTGTAGTCGCACCGTTTTGACGCACAGCTACGGGATCGGTCTACACCCTGCATGTGCTTTGATGGTCCAACACTCAGTGGAAATGCTCACTTAAATTGCCCAAACCATTCTAAAGCGGCCAAGAGGGGACTGGTCTGGTCCATACCAGAATGTCCAAAACTTTTTGCTATTCTAAAATGAATTTTATAATTTTCAGCTTCAAATGTTCTGTTTTTAGGTTTCAAAACTCAAAAATTTAATTTCACTTTTTTTTTTCACTTTCAACTCTTCTTTTTTTGTTTTGAATCTGAAAATTTCAGTTTCAAAACTTTCGGCCCCATTTGGGGGCTTGAACGAGCCAGAACAGCATTTTGGACGCACGGTATGTCTGGGATAAAACTCTGCTTTCTACACTCGTCTTGGGACAACTTCAGACTATGATGGTACAGACAATACAGCCATTTTCTGACTATGATTGTCCAAGTTCTTGGAGTCAGTGAATGCACCGGGACTGAAGTTACCACCCTTACCAATTTTGATTGGTCTTTCGTGTC
>NC_050517.1:20021371-20031170 GCF_002922805.2 Oryzias melastigma
TTAAATACTTTCCTGTTTTATATATGTATGAAATATTCCACATTTGTGACAAACCATTTTTTATTCAGATATTTTTTATTTAAATTTATATATATACTATATATATAGTGTTTTAAACAGTAGATATTGTGATGTTGTTCACTATTTCAGCTATAACAGCTCTCAGCTAAGTGGGTCCAGGCCTTCAGGTTTGAAAAAAAATGAAAAGAGAAAGAAGTTCTCTGTGGTCCAAGGTCAGTGACCTGCTCTGTATCTGTCTCTATTCCACCTCGGGGCACCTGCTAATGTCAGGCCTCTTTTAGATTCCCCAAATCGCGGCTTGCCACTGGTTATTTTCAGCTGCGATAAGTGATCCCCGTGACCCTAGAGGTCTGACACACTGCTTTTTTTTTTTTTTTTTTTAGGTAGAAGTCAAATGCCAAAGCGTTGCCTCCGGATCAAAGCCTTCAAAGTCAAACTCTGCTTAGGCGCCCATTGAAATAAGAGCTCCAAGCCCTGCTAAGTGCGCGGATCCAGACCAAACTCATGACTTGACTTTCACTTATCCCGCTGCCAAATGGTAGGCCCGCATATGCACATGTGAAGGCATGCACATACATCCTATGCCCCTTAGCCTTTTCGCACCAACTACCACACATAGCAGCTAAACGTTGGTAAACGATTTCTACGAAAACTGACTTGAACAAGACGATTCGTTTCGCAAAAGATCCTTTGAAATATGCTAATCTTTGAGCCTGTGACAGTTGTTTAAAAATCATTCGGGGTGACGGGGAATAAATGCTGTTGCCGGTTCCTTCAATTCTCTCACCTAATCCTGCTCTTGTCCTCTTCCTTTTCCTGTTACCGACATTACTGCTCAACCCCTCCTCCGCTTGACAGGATGCGGCGTCTGGCCTCTCAGCAGATAATGTGACGCACACGTGTGCTAGCGGAAAACGAGGCCATGAGCCACAAAGGTCCTCTCTAGGTCCTGGATTATGATAACATCAGGAAGCGCAGGGAGGAAGAGGTGTCTGCAGGAAGTTGGCAGGTCTGTGAAGGCCTTTGGAGGGAATCACACTTATCTTTCTGAGAAACTGGGGTGTCAGCTTGACTCTGACATCGCTGCGAACGGGTGACTACTGCATTTTTACGGGCAATCATCACACTGCCGTACATCACGTAATATGTTCTCAATTTTTTTCATCACCAAAGAACAAGAAGAGCAACACAAAGCAATCTTCTTTGAATTTAAATACTCACCCGGTATGTGTGGCGCGTTCAAGAACGCACTGAATGCGGGTTTTTGAATCCAATACTCGCTCATGTACTCACCCTTGGAAGAGACTTAGTGCGAAATATTGAAGAGGTATAAATCTCATAAATCTTTCTCCAGGCTTTTTCTTTCACATCTCTGTTCCAATACATGAAAGACTTGGTGCCATAGAATTCCAGCTGGGCAAAAAACACAATTATTATTTTCTCCTTCATGATCAGTTTTCAAATGGTTGGACTTTTTTTATTTTATTTTAAAGGACGCTACCCATATGTTACTACCAAATCTGAGTTCTTGCTTGGTCAAAAATCAAATGGTTTAACCTAATGGTTAAACGGCTGCGTGTTTTATTCGTAGATCGCACAAACAAACTTTGTCCCCTTCCGATGAAAATCATCTTATTTGAGTTTTTAAGATGTATGAGTGGCATTTTTCTTTGAAAGAGAACAAATGTAATAAGTATATTAAAAATCAATTAAAAAAAAAACGAATTAAATGCAAATCTGGAAACAAATAATCAAGATGAATCTTTTAGTGAGAGTATTTGCCACTTATTATCTGAAAATAATCATAATATTAAATCACACGCAAAATTGTACATTTAGAATGTTTATTTTTGGAACCTTGGATCTAAAACTCTAAGTTTTAAAGTAAAAGATTTTGTCTACTTTAGAATTTTCTGTATTTTCCATTTGAAAGAGCATGGTTATTTGGCATCATTTTAATCAGCTCAACCTCTCCTATGTGACACTACCTTTAGTTTGTCATTTTCCATGTTGTATTCTCACACACTAGACATGAAATCATGCAAAAACAGAAAATTCCATTTGCAAAAATTGTATTAATTTTGTTGTGGAAACCCCAAAAATGTCTAAAAAAGTTTTTTTACAATATAGAATGAAAGTTATAGCTGTAATTTAATAAAAGTAACAGGAATAAAATTTGTCAACAAACTAATCAACATGTTTTTTAATGGAAATACAAAAAATCCAAGCTAGTCACATCATTAACACATATTAATGCATTAATTATGTTCTATTAATCCCCCGTTAACGAATCAATGTCAGGAATCCAAACGTTTTGATAAGCATTTAAAAACTGGAATCATTTCAAAACTGCTGTACGAAGCTGAACAAGAAATATTCAAAATACAAAGATTTTAAAGATAGAAATGAAATGATTAGGATTAGGATAAATTGCATTTATGGAACAGATTAGTTGCTTTATTATCAGAAGTAATCTCGGAAAACAGAATTCTCTGCTGGCTAATTTGCTATTGACTGGAATAGTTCATTGATGCAGAGGGACAGGGGGGAACAAAATATGTCTTATGTCATTTGAGTGATTTGAAGTGTTTTTTAATGACAGAGTTAAACAACAATGAGTGTAAAATGTGCTTTAGACACTTTCATTAAGTGTTCAGTTTAGGGCCACAGACTGTTGGGAGCCCCAGGCAATTGCCTACCTTTGCCTATTGGTAAGTCTGCCCCTGCATGAGAATCACACCAAAAAAATGTCCCATACCTAAAAGCTTGTTCTCATTAGAGGACTCTCAAAATGTTAAGCTAGGAAAGTCCAGATGGTCTTATAAAGAGTATTCCCCCACCATAAGCGCACTTGATTTATGACATTCTCTAATGGTATCTCTCCTGAAATCTGGATTTCTTTCACCCCTCTCTCCTCTGAAGCTTTAAACTCATCAGGTTCTCTGAGCCCAATCGTTAATCCTGGAGTACAAAGGAAGGTATGCTGTGGAAAAATTTGGATTTTACCTCCTCCCTATATCTTCTGTTCCGAATCTCCTGCTGTCTGATAAATGATAAACCGATGAGCAGACTAAACGCAGTCATGCTGGGTTGTTCCTCACACTCCCCAAACTTTGGGAGACCTCGGTAAAAACTCACCATAAAATCGGTCACTGGTTTGTGAAGAATTCCTCTGAAATGAGCAGGCCTGTAAAACGGACCACGAAACCTCCAAGTGGGATCGGTAGTGTTTTTATGAGAACAGACTTCTTATCTTCGTTATCGTTGTCCTAAATCACTCACTTTATAACATTTTTTTAAATAAGCCACAACCTCACCTACATAAAAAAGTTGCTTTTGCTTTCAGTCACACACAAGAAAAAAAAAAAAAAAAAGAAAAAAATATATTCCTAAAATAGAAGTCTCATTTAAAATGTTGTTATGCTTGTCAAATGTCATGCCCAAAACGTGATGCACAAACTCAGAAGGCAGACCTGTTCAGTTGGCTCCTGACTTTTAGTGGCATCTGGACTAAAGTGGGTCAGTGTTAAACCTCTCAAATGCCAAGAAAAATCCCCCAAAATGTCAGCTCTGCCCACCAAGGATGCTGGGATGTTTTTTGTTGTTTTTAAATTGTCCTGTTATGCAAATCAGAATTGTAAGCCATGATTTATGGGTGCCATTTTTAAACATTAATTTAACCAAAAAAATAAATAAATAAAAAAAATCTGCTCTTTGTAGTTTAAAAAAAGAGAACATGTTGGGGGTTGGGTGGAGGGGTTGTGGTATTACTCATTGAATTAAGCTAAATTTTGCATTAAATAATTGTACATTTTGAAGTTACAGTTGTAAAATGCTTCCGTTGAATTACTTAAACATGATTTGTTTGTATGATTTGATGTTTTACGGACAACTTCTGCTCTGACAAAAGAGTTAGGCTGTTAAATTAATGAGAAGTTTGATTCTGACAGTTAACATGATTAAGAAAGTGCACAGTTTAACTAAATAATAATTTGACAGGTTTAAAAAATCCTTTAACTATAGACCCTCTAAATATGTTTTTCTTAGTTTCAGCTAAGAGAGAAAAGCACTGTTGTTTATTAAGTGACTTAATAGGTTATAGTCTATCTCCTGTTTTTTGTGTGATTAACACAACATTGTGTTTCAATGCGATTTAGGTTTGAATCATTTCATATTATTTTACATTTATTTTTTTCAATATTTATTGCTTGACATCCTGCCAATAAACTTCTCACTAATTTCCAAATGGGAGTTACTATACCCAATAACAGAACAATAGGATATAGCCTTAGTCACATGCACCTGTATAAGGCTACGTTCACACTGAATGCGATTCACGGGATAAATTTACGTGGTCCACCCCTCTTTTGCCTTTAGGCGAATTCGCTGCTCACCGCCTGCCTGAGCTTGATGCCGTGGCTCCATGTGGGAACAGCTACCAGCTAATGTTTGTAGCATGATCGCTACATGGAGTGGTGTCAGTGGATATCTCACTTAGAACACATGGAAGACATGGACGATGTTGAGAGATCAGGTTTATTTATTGTGAAGAGTTCTACAAAACGAAAGGGTGCCGATCTGTCCTGAGTGTAACTCGCTTTTCCCGAACTGTAGCTGGGACGACCTCTTGAAACCTTTCGGTCCCAGAGGTGAAGGAAATAGATGGAAGTTGTGGACAAAAACACTCACATTGGATTAGTATTCTACCGGCTGATCGAGTCACTGAAAACGTCACATACTGAAAGTTCTTAGTTGGCAGACGCGACTCGTTGACCTGCCAAATCTGAGATATTTGAACTCTAGCCGCGCCACCCAATTGGCGCCTCACCGCTCAAGTCCGCCGCACCGTCACCGTCGCTCAAATTGCGTCGTGGGACTTCAAATCGCTTCAATTAAGCACAATCCAAATTCCTCCCTTCTCCGTTCTCCTCCATTTAAAGGGGCTTGTGAAGAGTCAGTAGTTTCTGAAATATATTTTTTAATATCCTCCCCACTAAGTGGAGGGATACAGACCCCTCCCTCGTGATGGGGTTCTGCGTCCTGATCAAATATAAAAGCACAATATCTACTAAGCAATATCCTCTGTATGTTCATGCTCCTTTGATGATAGCTTTGTATTTATTTTGTGATGTTTCAGCTTGCTTTATGTTTGAAACTTTGCATTTGCTTTTTTCGTTGGATTTGGTCGTCAAAAAAGTCCTTAGCAACAGTTGCTAGTGTCGTTAGCTCCTGTTGTTTCACAGGACACGCAGAAGATATTAGTAGTACATAGACATGAACAAATGTTCAATAAACTTGTTCAGTACACATAGAGAATAGACCAAAGATATAGACATTCACGTAGAAAGAATTGCTAGAACCCTTTCACTCTACAGGTTCTATTCTATGTTTATCTTCTTCTGTTTATCACCAGCAAACATCCCATATCCACCCATAAGGGAAATTGTGTCTAAGGCACATGGTTGGTCTGCGCTGCCAGACAACTTCTAAGTGTGAACTCTACTTTCACATGTGCCCATATGATGTGTGGTTTCCACTTTTGTCAGCACTCAGGACGTCTAAAGCCAGATGAGAATTAACACCTTTAGGTCTGCAGTCAGGGTTGCCCTCAGTGAGCCAAAGGTGGATTTACCTCCTCCACTTGGGAGTAACTTGTTACGTCAAGAGTGGTATGAGTATCCCTGAGTCCCGCTGAGTTGAACCTAATGAGAGATTAATATGTGCACTGAAACAACATCCATAGTAATGTGGATTCTGTGCTTCTCTGAGGTTAAAAAAAGAGCTGACTCAAAATGCAAAACCTCTGATCAATGTTCTAATCTATGTCTGTGGTGAGGAAAATATGAGAGCAGCTAAAACTGGCTAATCTTTAGGTTGTGGTTAAGGAACTTAGTAATCATAGAGGAACCTGGAACAGAATTTGTGGTGCTTAGAACTAAAATCAGGCCAGTTGAGATGTTTGGCTTCTTGTCAGATTACTTTCTGGATACCTCCCAGTCTCCATGTTTGACACATCTGACTGAAAAGAGCAACTGTGGACCCAGCAGGAAGATCAGGCCTGATCAGGTCAGACTGCTGCAAATGAAAGAAGTCCTAAAAGAAGACTTTAACTGTCAGAATTCCTACCCTTATCCCTACAAAAACACATATATATATATATATATATATATATATATATATATATATATATATATATATTTTATTTTAATCACCAAATATGACGTCACCAAGTTCCCATCTTGTAAATCTAATCGATGCAAACATTTTTACGACGTATAATTATGAATCCACTGTGTTCTGATGATGAAAATGTAGATGGTGTATTAAAACAATTACATTTAAACACTTTTTTTCATAAAAAAATTGTTTGACCTCAATGTATTGTGTTGTATATTTAGTAGTATAGGGGGCATCAGTGCACGCTAGTTTTTTGCAAAGACTTCTGGGAAATTTCTAGGGCGCTTAATTTTGAAATTGTACTACAAAATGGTGAACGCACTATGCTATATAGGAATTCAGACATAGACTATGTATTTATTAACTTTACTAGAAACAGAAGACATCATGTATGTTTAGGGTTTAAAATTTGTATTTTTACTTTTAGCCAAGTAAACCTGCTGTAATCTTGACTCATTTTTTTATCACTTCACTGTTAATAGTGTGACTGTTCCCAATGGAACCTAGATGGATCATTTCGAAATATCACCTAATCTTACTATATTGAAAATATTAGTGGTTTATTTAGTATTAAGATCAACAAATTAAGTGGTTTTGAGCAACAGCAACAACAAATCACAATAAAGTACAAATTCTGTATCAGTATTTATAATAATTATTATTATTTTTACTTTCACAATCTGCATCTTTCTTCTGTGTTTTGTGAAAAACCATCTATGTTCTCAAACTGCTTAATCCTTTTTTTAGGGTCAGAGGGTTGCTGGAGCCTATCCCTGCTAATGTTGCGTGAAGGTGGGGCATTCCCCACATCCATTGAGGGAAGAACTGAAATGAATAACAGCACAAACTCACATTCAAAGCGACAATTTAAAATTATTATAACATTTTTGCTGGACGTTGGAGTGAGCCGGATCACTTTTTTGTGAGGTTGGAGCTATTAACGACCTAGACTAAAAATCATGAGAGCGAGTGTAAAGTCTATCCAGTACAGTTTTTAAGATAAAATCTATTTTCTGCTGTAAACTCTGTTTTCATCATGGTTTAAACATTACATCCTTTACGCTGACAAGGGGTCACAAAGTGTGTGGTAGAGCATCATATTGGTCATTTAACACTATGGAGGAGGAAATTCATATCACAGAGTGCCACAGTCTCGCGAGGTCGGCAGCGGAGCCTGTGGCTGCAGCCATCCGTAGCCAATGGGAGTCATGTTCCGTAGCGAGACCGCTCCACTAGCCACACTGGAGCTGAACTGGAGGCAGTCTGAGCCCGCGGTTACTCTGCTAATTACTACTCCACCGTGCAGCTCTATTGTGAAAAGCATTTCGCTAAACAGGAAACTTGACATTTGTTCTACTTTTCATACAATTTCTGCAACAAGGCAGTGTCTTTTTTTGGAATTTCTTTCAAAAATCTCTCAAAAGTAACAGTTGGAAGCAATTCCCACAACCACCTGTGATCTATTGATTATTTATTGGCTCAACATTTTTTATTTTTGTTTTTACTCGTGCACAAGATGACGGTTAAGCACAGAAGTGAAATCTCAAGGTCACTCTTGGAGAAATTACCAACTCATGAGGTATTTAATGTTCGGTTGGCGTGGAAATAGATTTAGAAATGCCTGTCAGTCTGAAGATCTGGGGTTAATGGTATGTACCCCAGTACCTTTGGATTTTACAGTCTTAAACTGTGTTATGGCTTCCTGTAGTTAAGAGTGATTTTGCATATAAAACTACACAAAAAGGTTTCTAGAATTTCAACATAAACTTAAAAAAATTCTAAAAAATATGAAATGTTTAATCAAATTCATGAAGTGATCATTTAAAAAGTACAAAAACATAGTTGCCCATTTAAATAAATAACATCTTCAAATATTTTGTTTAAAAAAGCATCCAGGAAATCTTTTTTGTGATTTTGTTAAATTGTGGAGCTTATTTATGGCATTTTAATGCCTCAACTGAATTTTTAAAAAATCCCTCAAGATGCTAAACTGTACTTCCCTTTGATGAGCGAGTTGTAGTGCCCCGTCACCTTTTGGCCTCCTATCTCTCCAGCATCCTTTGCGGTTTCTGTTCACCTCTCGTGCTTTGCTGTCATTATCTTGATGTTTTTGTCAGCTTGAGCCTGGAGGGCATCAGAGCAGCAGGTTTGTCCTGAGCTTTTTTTTTTCTTAACAACGATTTTTTTTTTTTACTTACTATTTCAGGCAGGGAGAAAAGGAGACTAGCATGGTGGCAGAAGTGGTTATAAAAGTCAGTACTGGTAACCTTGTCCGCCCATGGTCATGGGTCATTTGGCAAGTGCATGTTGGAATTTGCCTCAGTAGGAATCCCCTTTCCGAGGCAAGTAAAGTGAATGAGAGGAGCTGAGCAGGGAGGAAAGTGCAGAGGTGAAACAAAGACAAAGCACACTGTCAACATCTTTTCACAAAGGAAACAGCCTGAAAGGCTTCCATAATTCACACACTTTTGTTGTGTTGCAAAATATTCATGTTTACAAATCATATTTTGTACATACCATTTTTAATGGGATTTTTCTGTCTGTTCCAATGATAATTAAAGTTCTTTTTTTTTTTAAAAAACATTGCAAAATCACAATCTGTTAAGAAATGTGCTAAAAAAAATAGTTTCACCCTCGTTTATGGATTTACAGTATTCAGTTGTTATTAATCGTGGTTGGAAATCAATTTTATGTGGTTAAATTGATAATTTTTACATATAATTATCAGCTTAAGCTCAACATTGTATAGAACCAAAGTAGTGTGGGGCGGATTGATCCAAAATTTGGTCAAGTTTGGTCAAGTTGGTATCAGATCAAAACCGACCTGCAGATATTGATATTTTCACTCTTGTTTAAACATGTTGTTTCTGCAAAAACACTCTCACCAATCCTGTCAGATCTATTTCCACTCCATTTAAATGCTGATTTGTTTTTTTACAAGTTACTTCTTACCTGTTTTGTGTTCGATTTAAAGGGTAAGAAGTTACAAATTATTATTAACAGTTGTATTTTTTATCTCTAAAATGTTTTATTTATTTTTGTTCTTGTTTCTTTTGGTTTGATGACTGTTTTGCATTTACTTCTTCACTTTTTATTTAATTTCATGAAGTTTTTATTTTGATAAACTATTTTCCATTTAACTGAAATATTGTCTTAAATTCTGTTTTTATGTTTATCAAGTAATTATTTTTTTAATTGATGTCATTTAATAACAGTATACAACAACAAAATGATACAAAAGGAAGTTAGAATAATTAATAAATGAAAATGAGCAGCACAATTAAAACTATCTTATCACTAACTAATTATCTGTCCCTACGTAGTGGAAATGTACAAAAAACATTCACAGCAATCAGAAATAATTGAGATTTTGTGATTCAAGTCAGATCCACCTTATTTACAAAAATATCGCTATTGGTATTGATATTGGCGATATTTACCAGTATCGGATTGATACCCAATTGCTCAGTATTGCTCTAATTTACCAAAGGTTTAAATTTTCAGTTTTGAAACTGTTTTTATAATGCTAAATTACGATGTTTTTTGCACTTATCTCCACTACTTGCATCATTGGAATCTCACCTTTTAACTCCTTCACTAC
>NC_050517.1:20031189-20033163 GCF_002922805.2 Oryzias melastigma
CAAAAAAAAAAAACACAACTGTAAAGTTACATTCAATCGTCATTATGGCAATAGGGTGGAGAAGGGAGGTCTTGCAAAAGGACAATAGGTTTTTTGTATTTACTCTCATTTCCTTCCCTAATTGAGTCACAGACTAAAGTAAAGGAGTACAAAGGCTTTTTTTGTTAGCTACAAGAAACACCTATCCAAACACATTGTGGAAGGGCATGCTGGAGCAATTAATAACCCTCTGAGACCACGGCTAGTCAGAGACTTTTTTTTTTAAGTGCAATTTTGGCCAGCAGGTCACCCCAGCCTGGAATGTCTAATAAAAATTGAAATAATGAGGAGCATAATTATGAGGTTTTGTTTATTTTTTTCATTTCAGAAACTTGTAATTATCAAGTTGGGAAATGGTTAAATGTGGAAGTGTGTGCACAAGCATTTTTCTGGCTTAATTATTGATTTAAAATCAGGCATCTGGTGTGGCAAAAGTATTAGGGGTTTATACTATGTTGCATTAACCTTGTCACCAGTAAATACACTATTCCGAATTCCCCACTGTCAACAACTGTTGTTAGTGGAAGAAGAGTCTCTCTGGGTTATTTAGTCGTATATGAGCATACTTAAAGACTTCTCCTCTGACAAGCTCTTGAGGAATGGGAGCTCTCTTGGCAGGTGGTGTGATATAAAGCTTCAGTCTTGAATGTGTTATGAAATGATACGGTTTTCCTCTCCAGAGATGATCTGTTGGTTCTGTAGGTGTTAGTTATTTCCCTATGTTTTCTACAGCTTCCACCCATTAACACGTAACACTTAGGAGATCGTGTGGTAAATGATCGACTAGCATGACAGTTATGGGTCTCTGGCTGCAGATGACGGGGTGCTTTAAAGGTGCAGTAAATTATTTTGAAAGTAAAAGCTAAAGCTGGGCGGGTGCAGGGAGTAAGCGTGCCATTAACATTCCCTCTATTAGGATCTCCGCGCCACACATTTCATTTAGCTGACATCTGTGTAGGCTCCCGCAATTAAGGTAATATGACGCCTTTTGCCAGGGTTGCAACTCACGCTTGTACGATTTGAAGGTTTGAAAAACAAGAATTAAAACGGTTAATTGGACCGGCGAGGGTTTTATTGAGGAGCTGTCTCTCGCTGCATGCTTTTCCCTTTGACCCACAGGCACACACCTGGCATTGGGTCAGATTACAGCCAAGCTCTAAGGCCGGCAGGTCAAGACCTTGCGCCTCACAGACCCCTAATCCCCTTGCATGGCAGCATACTTGACTGAAGGCCTGGGTCTTCACACTCCTAAACCCCATTTCTGGGGTGCAGCACTTCTCTCCCCTCTCTGCGATTTTACCTCTCCACAAAGTGATGATTTAACACTTAAAGGATGTTGAGGAGGTTTCCTGGCGCATTAACCTTCTATGATTTATGAGCTTACTAAATACATTTTTGATTTGTGGATGTAGTAAGGTGAGGGGAGTGTGATCATATGGGCTTTAATTTTATTATATTTTTGGATTTATTTGCACCCTTGTTGGTGCAGCTGTTATATCTAAAAAAAATTCAATAATTTCTTAATTTTGTCGGATTATAGTGGAATATTTTCCAGACTATTTCCCAGCTACTTGCTTCTATGAAGTTAGTGTTTTAACTTCAGGGACACCAATTATGCCTCTGATTATTCTCCCAGGCAGTACAGGGGGAAGCACACCAGGGGGAGCAGTTATACTGTTATTTTACATCCACACACACACACAGGAACAGGAGCTTGATGTTAAATGTTTTCACAAGCAACACAATACATATTTCTTGCATGATTACATAGATAAGCACATTTCTAATGGAGACTTGTTTCACAGTCTGCCCAATTGCCCTGCCTCAAGTGGCCCCCGCTGCTCCTGGCTCAGAGGATTTTCCAGCATTATCCTGCATGACTGCTGGACAGCACGCTCACTCACACTCTCCCTGCCCTAAATGTTATTAAAGTGC
>NC_050517.1:20033180-20036300 GCF_002922805.2 Oryzias melastigma
ATGGGATTTAAAAAAAAAAAAAAAAAATCTACAAAATGTTTTTTGCTTCCTTTGTTGATTTTGACTCTTGTGCACAAAACAAAGCTGTCATGGATCATAAAGTGTTTTTTTTTCTGTTATAGTCCTAACAGCGGCCATACTGTTCTTTCTGTTCCACTTATTAGAAATCTTTGATCGCCGCTCTAAACCTCGGTACCATTTATTACAGCCCGATTACTCAGCGCTTCCATGCTGCCTGTCAAAGGGGGAGAAAAAAAAAGAGGCATAATGAGTTAAGCTACTGTGTGTTCACCTCCTTGCATCAGCAGCCTTCAGCAGTTTCAATAACACAAGTCAATGTGCACAGCGATTTGTGTGTGACAAGAACAGCAACAGAGATGACAACAGAAATAACGAGACAAGCCACAGCATGAACAATGAAACTGTTTTTTTATACATTGGTAATATGTCATAACAAGCAGTTCTGTCACTGTTTTGAAAACAGTGTAAATGTACTTAAAGCTGCAGACGTATCGCTCCTCAGTTGAGCCAAACTTGACACTTTGGGGTTAAACAGGCCAGCCGGTGTTTGCACCCGCCGTTAAATCATTATTCATCCTAAATTTAAGGCTTTTTGTGCAACTTTTGGTAAAAATGGATAGTCAGACAATAATAATTTCACATACAGCAACTTTATCATGTTATCAAGGAGCTCCCGATTTTGTAACTTGACAAAAAAAAACTGCAGTTGATCTGCAAAACTCTAAAATAAAATAACTCAGTAGACGTGGGATTATAGAAGTTTGTTTCTTTCCACTTCTTGTTAAGCAATAAATCCAATTTAGTTAATATTCTCTAAATTCAATGAATCTGTGACCTAAGTGTGTGTTGTGTGCACAACCGCAGCTATTTTCTTTTAACATTTATGAAAATTTTAATCTGCTTTTGTTTTTTTTAAACAATCCATTTCATTATTTCTGTATATGTGTGATTTTGTTGACAATAAATGTTTGAAATATTACAATAAATCAAACCTTTGCAAAATGTTAAATTTGCTAAAAGACTGGAAATTTCGTTAAAGAACAATAAAGAGCGCTGAAGTTGACTTAAATTTCTGAATATTTCTTTGTAAAATTGCTTAAAAATCCCTAATACATGCCAATTTTGCAAAAAAATATTTAGTATTTTGCTTAAATATGATCTAAATTAGCCCAAAAAACATTAGTAGATGCCAAATTAGCCCAAAAAATTAGCTTGCAGCACAAATGCTATAGCTATACTCCAAAATAGACTAATTTTCCTCAGTGAACTAAATTGGCCTGTTGCTAAAATAGAAGCTAAACTCTAAATGAAACTATTACAACCTCACTAGATGACAAATTAGCCAAAAGCATTAGCATGCTGCTAAGATATTAGCTAAACTCCAAAATAGCCTAAAATTCCTTCGTAAAGTAAATTAGTCAAAACGTTAGCATGTTGCTAAAATATTAGCTAAACTTCATTTTTTTTTAAATTACTATAAAAGATTGAAACATAGCCCATGAATATATTTAAAGGCTTGTAAAAATTTAAAATTTGAAGATTTTCTCATTCATTTTCTATGGGGCATATTTTGCTCAATATTTCAAAAACTATAAAGTTTATGAAAACAAAAAGGATAAGCAGTAATTTCCTGAATGAGGAGAAATCGCTGACAGTGTTATTGAGTTTTTATGTGCCAAAAACATACAGAACGGAGAATCACTATTGCATTTATGCTTACTAAGCATTCACACAATAAGGGTTCAATTTAAATATCTGCTCATTTTAATTGAAAATCTTATTTATCTTGCATCACCCCCCATGCTTTTGCCTTCTATAAATTATTTTAAATGAATACCACCGATCTTCTTCAAGTGATATTCAAAAAAACCAAAACACAATTGACTTCAAACATCTGTTAATGTGAGTGTACTTAAATGGTTGTGTGTTGGGGTTCTTCTCTCCCCTTTTTTTCCAGCTAAATGGCTCTATTACCCCACTTCCTTAAGTTGGTTATTGCTCCATATAGCTGACATACGGCTCAGCCTCCATTTTTGTCCCAGACAGTTATGGGGCCGTGGTGATCATGTGAGGGATTTCTCTGGTGCCCTTGGTTTAATAGGACGGGTGTCTTACATCGCTGATAAATACAGCCATTTGAGAGAAGTAGCTGGGAATGTTAGTGGCCTGCGCCGCTCTTTATCCTGACTCTTGTAGCGTGCGATATAACAACAGCACGGAGATCTCAGTACAAGTGTTTTAGGACATGACAACAGAGCTACCAATTGTAGTGGCTTTATCGGACTTGGTGATCAGGAGAGGGAGATAGTATTCCAGCGTCGCTATTAAAGCAGAAATGCTGACCAGATGTAAGAAGCCAGAGAAGCGCTGTCCTCTTTTCTAATAGTGATTGCTGAACTCTGAC
This sequence comes from Oryzias melastigma, assembly GCF_002922805.2. NCBI lineage: Eukaryota > Metazoa > Chordata > Actinopteri > Beloniformes > Adrianichthyidae > Oryzias > Oryzias melastigma. The sequence goes on from NC_050517.1 coordinate 20,035,606, forward strand.
TCTCAGATTCCATCTGCTCACCCCTGGCTTCCTGTCTTAACGCGGCGAGGACTCTCATCGCTGCTCCTCCGCTCTTGGCCTTTCTCTTCCTGCGGGAGTTGGTTGTGCTGGACTGAAACAACTGTTTATTAAGTTTCCACTCTGTTAATTTTCCACTTTGTAGTGCTTTGACACCCAGGCTTACCACGTAACCCCCCTTATCTCAATAAGATGAAAACCTTACAGGCAATAAGGGTTGGACAGCAGCATACGTTAAAATGATTATAAGCACACTCAGAAAAGCAGTCTTTGAAATGTAAATTTAAAGATTTGCATTGAACATTGTTTTTGTAACATAGAGCAAAAGTCTCTTATTTCTTTAATCAGGCAAAAAAAAGGAAAAAAAAGTGCTTTACATCCTGTTTTCTCCTTAAAAAGAAAACTTCTTTAATTCCTGTCATCCTAAATCCTTTGCATTGACTTTATAACAGCATAGCTTCCTCCAAAAGATTCAGGAACTGGAGAATTTGTTATGATTTTAGCTTCTACACGAAGTCCAAAAGCTATCCCTTTTAGATCATGAGCCTAATAAACAGATATGCGTTTGAGTCATTTTTGTTTAGAAGCAAATGAGGAAAATCGCAGCAATTAAGCGCTTAAAAAGCACATGCATCAAATATGCAAAGTAGGCCCACACATATAAACTTGCCAAAAAA
>NC_050517.1:20036320-20042268 GCF_002922805.2 Oryzias melastigma
AAAAGTAAAAAGAAAGAAGCTTGTGAACATTTCTATGGATTGGAGGTGGGGCGCAGAGCCATTTACACTTCTAATTTAGGGCTTCTTTATTCCCAAACGTTAAATACGAATGATTGGGCCCCAGTTTGAGCTCACCCCCATCGGAGGCCTGTTCAGGATCTCCACTGACGCATTTGTGTGTGTCTACTTCACTCCTTTCTTCCACTTTTAGCCACACAGGCTCAACTTCACAGGACAGTCGACAGCCCGTGGACAGCAGATGCAATACTGAGGCAGCATATCCTGCGCCTGTTAAATCCTCGGCTAATTAGCAAAAAATGGTGTTCTTTCTTTTCTTTTGAAGCATTTAGTCTCGGGGGGTGGCAGAGAGAAGGAGAATAAGAGGAGGAGACAGAGGAAGGGGGGAGACGCTGAGTGAGGCAGCAAAGGAGGAATGGAGCTACGCTTGAGAGCAAGTCTGGAGCGAGGGAGTCACTGAGAAGGAGGAGAGGCATCTGAGCTCTCGGCTGGGCTGTTTTGAAAACACGCTGTTGAAAGGCTCTCTCCTAATTCATGGCTTTTGTTTTTAGAGCTTTTGTGTTTGCCAGTTTGACCATATAACATCATACATCTGCTCTATAGATTTTTAGGAGCCCTCTCGCTCAGGGACCGGGGTCCCCCTGGGCTCAGATTCTACTAGTCTCCTAAGATAAAAGCACATCAAGTGTGAGATGAAGAAGAAAATAAGAAATGCAGATAAAGGGAAGGAATGCACTTTAGAATTGTTTTTTAAATCTATTTGTTGGTATTGCGTTGGATTTCTTATCAATTTTTTGAGGTATTTTAGAGCAGAACTACATTTACACTCTTTTTGTTTAGTTAAGGAGTAAATATTTTAAGAATTTACAGCCAACAACTTAAGTGTAAATTAAAAAAGAAACAACAGATGTCTGTTTTTTGGCATTTTTAGTCAAATTAACAGAATAAAGTTTTGTCTTATTTTTCCATGTGTTGCCTAAAGAGAAAACTAAAAATACAATGTGTTAAAAACATTAAAACGGTGACTAACCTTGTCAAAAAAATAAAGAAAAAGAAGATTTTTTTTTTAAGTACTAGGATGTTTTCATGTGACTATTTATGAATTTATAACTATTTTATTATCTAAATTTTAAAAATGCAACTTTTAAAAACACATATTAAAAATATATCTAATTTGATACCATCAACAAATGGTGTAAAAAGTAAAAATCATAATTCAGGATGCAAGGTGTAAAACAGTTGCCATGGATTTGATGACATATCTAAATAAATTTCCATTTATTTGGTTAAAATAATTGCAGAAATTAATAATTGTAGCCACACTTTGGTTTTATGAGACAAAGTGCTGTAATTGCATCTTTCTGAAGGTAAAACAAACATATTTCTGTTCCATCTCTTGATTAAATAAAAATATATGTGTAATTTCTCATCAAAAGTCAAAGTTTTTAGATGGTTGTTTGTCAGCACATTGTTAAAGATGCTTTAATATCTCTACCTTTTCCATTTCTGATGACTTGAGAATTTGATATTAATCCAGTGTCAGACGATCAATTTGAGATATGGTTAATCAACAGTTTTTATGTCTTTATGGACCTTGCTTTGTTCACTGGTGCACAGTCATGTTGGTAGAGGAAGGAGCTGTCCAAACTACCTCCACAAGGTTGGGAGCAGGAAATTGTCCAAAATGTTTTGGTATCCTGAAGCATCCAAAGTTTCTTTCACTGAAACTAAGGGGACAAGCCCGATTCCTGAAAAACAAGCCCACACCATCATTCCTCCTCCGTTTCACACTCGGCACAATGCACTCTGAGATGTACCATTCTCCTGCAACCTCCACACTCAGACTGGTCCATCAGATTTCCAGATGGAAAAGCCTGATTCATCACTCCAGAGAAGGCGTCTCCACTGCTCTGGAGTCCAGTGGTGGTGTGCTTTACTCCACTGCATCCAACACTTTGCATTGTACTTGGTGATGTGTGGCTTGGATGCAACTGTTGGCCACTGAAACCCATTCCATGAAGCTCTCTCCGTACTGTACTTGGGCTATTCTGAAGGTCACGGCAAGTTTGGAGCTCTGTAGCAATTGACTGTGAAAGTCGGTGACCTCTTTGCACTTCAGCATCCACTGACCCCTCTGCATCAGTTTATGTGGTTTACCACTTGGTGGCTGAAATGCTGTTGTTCCCAAACTTTCACGACTGGATTTGTTGCACAGGTGTCATCCTATGACGGTTCCACGCTGGAATTCTCTGAGCTCCTGAGAGCGGAACATTCTTTCACAAATGTTTGTAAAAACAGTCTGCATGCCTGAGCGCTTGAATTATAGACCTGTGGCCAGAACAAGTGATTATGAGCCCTGATTCTGATCATTTGGATGGGTTTGCAGATATTTTTGGTAATATAGTATATGTGGTACTTTTCCTACATAATGTAATTCAATCTGTTGTACAGAAAAATAAATAACTTAAAACAAGCACAATAATTCTCGTTTTCATTTAAAAATACCACCTGGACCCACACACAACCTCCATGCCCCTCATACCTCCCACTCCCTTAACCAATCAACTATACAATAAGCATTAGGAAACAGGCTGAGCATTATCCTCACCAATACTTCACGATACACTTATGTTCCATTTTCATGATGTCCCTTAACAAACTGCAAGATGCTGCAAAAAACACCTGCACTCCTCCAAAGATGGTTCTGTTTATGGCCCTCTATGGGCCTGAACAACCCAAAATCTAGAAGAGCCTGTACAAGTGCATGTGACTAATGCATTAGGCTTGATTTAAGCCATCACCTGCATTTATATTTTCTTATCGTATAAATCTGAAAATATCTAATATCCAAACTGGCAGAAGGTAAACAATGAGAACATGTATGAGCAATGCTCTCACTGATTCATTCTTAACTTGGTACAATGACTTTCAACTTGATGTTTTTGTTTGACTTCCAGAAGTCAGAGATGCTGCCGCACATCAAGTCAATGTGCAACACTTCACCCGAGCTTTCAAGTGCATTGGTGTCATGGTATTTAAGATATATAATGGTGCTTGGCTGAAACAAATACCGGTACATCTGCACATACTCGTCTCATCCAAGGACTAATCGACTGTCAAAAGCCTGGAATCAATTAACCAGTTAACTGAGCAGCAGACGACTCAACCTTTGTGAGTGGTTTTTAAGCTTTTCCTTTCTAAACCATTTGAAAAATACAGGAACAATCATCATTATTTTATTTAAAGGCACAAGAAGGTTTAGCATATTTGTATTTTTCTTCTGATTAACCAGTTGTTCCTGTGTTGGTTCCAGATCATCGGCAATCAAAATATGGTGGTTTGCAACTTTGGGCATCTAATACAGGTGACCCCAAACTTTTTCTTGTGAGGGCCACATTCTCTGACGTGGGGCCGGGGTCAGTTTGTGGGCTAACAGAAAAAAGTGTAAAAATCACAGGATTCGTCTAAACTCAAACATTTAAAGTTTTTCAGAAAGCCACACATAACCAGATAGGAGCACAGACTGCAGAAAAGTGAAATAAAAAGTCGGACTAAATGGGTCTCGATTGAATGGTCAGACTGAAAAAAAATTATGCTAGTCATCTGATAGTGTTCAGGGGGCCAGGCGAAATGACATAGTTTGGGGACCCCTGATCAAATACAACTATTTTCATTAGTAGTTGACTAGTTTTACACATTTATGTCAGGAATATTGAGGATTGGTGCTTGTATTTGTAATTTTACCAAAGCGTTTAATAGTTGTTTACGATGAAATCATTTATGGTGCAAAGTAAATTATTCTTGATCAGAAGGGCCCAAAAAGAACATGTAATACTATCAGAAACCTTTTTTATTTTCTTCTGTCCAGTATCTCTTCTTTTTTTAACATTCAAAGCTTTACATTTACTTTTTTTGTTGTTAATTTTAATAATTAAAAACAGGTTTTATTAAAATTAACAAATTAGGTTTATGGTTTTTTTATTTTGAGAATTGTTTCTTACAAATGTATCTATCTTTATTCTTTTTGTCTTTTTTTCTATTTATTCTCTATTTATCTTTATTCTTTCTATACATTGTTACATATTTTATATTATACCTTTGGAACATTTCTTTTTGCCAAATTTCCTCTTTGCACTGTAAAGGTTGCTCCAATTTCATTGTCCTTGTGATAGTGACAATAAAGGCTTATCTATCTATCTATCTATCTATCTATCTATCTATCTATCTATCTATCTATCTATCTATCTATCTATCTATCTATTGACTTTTTTATTTCCTGTTGACAAATGACAGAAAATGAAAGAAAATATGCAGACATTTTTATCAATGTCTTTTTTTTTAATTTTTTCAAAATGTCTAATATTTAAAATACTACACCCAAATATGATAAATAAGACTAACCCTAGAAAGTTAAGCAATAACAATTATATAATGGTTCCATGTATAACAAATGGACTTGTATCCACTTGACTTGTACTATTCTTTATATGTGCTGATAAACATGATGATACAAAGAGATAACTGCCTCCGCCCCAACAAAGAAAGGAAGGGAAAGAAGAAGCCACAAACATGTACTTGGATAATAAATTAGGAGCTGTCAGTATTACAATGTATATTAATAGTCACACCCCTTTTTAATGAGTTTGGCATTGGCAGCTGAGAGGAAATACAAGTCATCATAGCACAGCTCAAGCACACCACGATGAAAGAACCTATAATAAATCTTGTGAGAGCAGGGCTCACCATAAATATGTATCGCATAAGGCATCTGTTTTACATTCTGCATATAAATCAGCCAGAGTGCTGAATAGCAATGAATCAGACACCCGACGCTTGATTTGATAACAAATCGACTCTGAACTTGGGAGTGGAGAATTTAAAGCCTTCAGCAAAAGTGGGGAGTCATGAGGTCAGCTGAGACCTGTGAGGCTCTGACATGCGTCTTCTTTACCAGATTGGGCTTCTTTTTTCCCTCCTGAGGTCAGTTCAGGAGCTAATCTCCTTTGCATTATCTGTACCTTACTGTTTAGTCTCACGTGTAACAAATGATGACATTGCCTACACCTGACCAGGTCACCCAGGCCAAGATGCAGGTACTTTGTTTGGAACAGACTTCTGTTTTAATTTTCTTCTTTGTAGTAGTTTAATATTTTATAGCATAAAGTATATCCCACTAGAAATGTATTACCATATTTGTAGTTGTTTTGGATTCAGCTATAAGTCGCAACAGCCTAAAAATGCATAATAAACAAGAAAAAAAAATCCCACAAATTTCTCTGGAGTACAAGTCGCATTTTACAGGATCAAAATACAGGATCAAGAACAAAGATTTTATCTTGAAATGCACATCATAATGGTGGAACAGATAACAACAATAGACAGAATATATGCACACTTCACTACTGTAAAGGTAGTTAGATACCGGCCACATGTGGCACATTTAAATTTCGTGAACGCGAATTCAGTCGACGGTGTTCACAGAGCAGAACAAAAGGTAGCAGAAGGGAGGGGCGTCTTCTTCTTTACTTTATTTACTGTTTACTAGTGCTTATCTGCCACCTACAGTTGGTAGAGGCTTGGTGCTCAAAGTCAGACCAATGCAAATTCCACAAATCTTGCTTTAGGCGTTTTCTTACACAACTCTATTCTGATTTATCAAAGACTTGGCGCCATTTTATCCCAAACCGCAGTTATTCGTTTAACCCCTATGATCAATTTTGCAACAGTTGGGACATCTGGGTAATGAAAAGGTTGCAACCCACATGTCACTACCAGATCCGAGTTTCTGACTAGTAGAGTTCAGAATTGTCAAGATTCAGCGTCAGGAACTTCCAGCACGCGATCAATGAACACCCATTTTTTTGTAGAACGTGCAACCAGACTAAAAACTCACAAAGCAACGCGTGAACACAACAGTTCTGGACGTGCAT
>NC_050517.1:20042629-20047662 GCF_002922805.2 Oryzias melastigma
GCTTAATGAAATAGAGGATAAATCTATACTATATTAGCTATATTAGCGCGACACATTCAAATAACCATAACATAACATGCTAACAAGTCAACTAAACTCTTCATTTCACTTCAGATCACCAAATCTATTAAATTCTCTATCCTCTGTGTCGCTTTGGAACAATTCTGCCAAGCTTGTCATTAGATTAAATGAGTTCTTCTTTTGCGTATTAAATACTGATAGACACACCTACAGTGCCCTCCAGCAATTTTTGCCATTTATTTTCAGAAAAACCACATATAAGTCAAACCTGAGTATAGGTCACAACCTTGGCCAAACGATGCAACTGTATATACATACTTTTTGGGTAAAATCGTTCCGGTAGTCTTTTAATTGTGACTGTGCATTTTTTAGCCAAAATCTAAATGCTGTTGTCATTTTTTAAGACATGCCCAGGTGCTGTAGCTTCTTGCTTGTGGGCGGGACTGTTGGCTCAGAGCAACACCGCCCCAAGCTAGCATTAGTGGCGCAAAAATAATGGCGAGCAATATTGGATCAATCCAGTCGTACAGTTTTGAGTGAAAGGCCAGCTCAGACGAGGAAAGTGCATGCTCGCGAGAGGGGGAGGAGCAGAGTGGCAGGAGAAACTTTGCCCCGCCCAGTCTGAAGTTGCGTCATTAACCCCAGGTTTTTCAAGTATTCAGTTTTCTGATCCAATGTGATGTAAATTAAGAAATACTCAAAAACACAATTTTAATCATAATTTGTCTTATATGGGTCGTTTATAAGAAAAAGTCTCCAAGAAAATGTTAAAACACAAAAAGACAATTTTCATATGAGTGCGTCTTTAAGGCATAGAGAAAAATGCTGAGACTGTTGGTGGAATATCGCCATGTACACAGCTTTTTAAATGTAATCTTTCTTTTTTACTCCTCCCTATTTTAGCAAATGAAGTCAAAGCTGCACAAATCTTTATAAATTATTTGGTAAAATAAATAAATTGCTTGTAATAAAATTGAACATTTTAAGTGCTTTACAATCAACAACAAACCAGCCAATGCTTGCTGGGGATCTATGTTCAGTCCCGCCAAATAAACAAAATATAAACTGAACAGATTAGTAACTTGTGTTAATATTTTCTTTATATATTTTATTTTCTTATATTCCGAGCCATCTCATCTGAATTTGTTGTCTCCATTGAGTTCAGGTAAATATTTCGCTCCTTTGCGGTCAATCTGTGGTTAATTGTGCTCACCTGTTTTCCTCAGCTGGAACCACTAAGTTAATTAGTTCAGTCTGTATATCACCTGGCCTTGAGCTGCTTTACTCTTCTTGGTTATGCCATTGTAGGAATGTTGTTTTAAATCAGGGTTTTCTTAGTTTTGCTCATGTGATTCGTTTCTTCATTTATTTTCCTGTAGATGGGTTCTCCCAAATCACCTTTATCAGGACAGAAGACGAATGGAAACGGCTAACTCATAACTGAGCTTCCAAAACTCTCTTTAGAGCTCATCAGCAGAAGTGATGACTAAGGGATGTCAGAGCCTAACAAAAGACAATTATTTTAAACTAGAAACTTAGGGCTTGCAACCAAGCCCTACGTCTTTCTGTGGATTCCTGACACTTTTTCCCCTTCAATAATAGATTTAATGAGTGTGTACTCATGAAGCATCAACCAAAAAACTGTCAGTGTTTTTGTTAAGGATGACAAAACGTAACCCATTGCTTATCAAGAGTTTTTAAAATATTTACCAGAAATATTTTTGCATGAAGATGGAAATATGTAATTTTGACTGTTTTAGTTTTTAATGGGCTCGTCTGTGATCAGTCTGAGGATGAATATGGGGTCACCCATCTGCTCTGTTCACAATTTTAATGTCAAAACGGGTGCATCAAGGTTAACCCCATAACAGGTTTTATGGCAGCTATATTAAGCTATGGATAACAAAAAGTTTATATATATATATGAATTATTAAATACATTAATACAATTAAAAAAATAATAATGTTGTAGTGTTTTTATCGTTTCAGAAAATTCTGGATTACCCAAATATTTTCACTATTCAAAAATTGGGCCAAGGGAGAGTATTGGCTCTAAAGTCGTGACCAGCAAGAAATATTGAAACTTATGTTTTTTTGTTCTTCTTCTTCTTAAGGGTGTTTGACTCACACCTGCACAGGCTCCGTGGCAGCATGTTTTGCAAGGGTCGTCTGTTGCACTGCAGGAGTATTTCAGGATGATTAATTGCTCTGTCTTGTCAACGGTGTGCTCAAAACAGCGGGATCCTCTGCATATGTAAATACAAGCAGTCTCAGCACAGCAATCTAGAGCAGGATTAACACGAGTATGCTTCAAAAATAGTGAGCTGCTCACCAATCTTCTCGATCTCTGATTTTCAAACTGTGTTTTAATAGGAAAAATATATGTAAGCATGCATATGTCTATGTGTATATTTAATATATATATATGTATTAGTAGCTCAAACGACCATCAATATTGTTTTCTTGCACATTTAAGCAAGATGAGAGAAATAACACAAATGGCAACCATTTCTATTTTTAATCAATTGTCGAGTAATGTATCAGTATGACTGTATGAAACTTAAAAATATATATACTTTTTGCCAAAAAGAAAAATACACACGATTCCTTATTGAAAGGGTTTATGAATGATTTATTTTCCTATTTCATTCAACACACATGTGGAAAGAAGGGACTATTGTCTGAAAAATCTCTACAGTTTTTTTTAAACCTTCACATGTCACCAAATATGAAAACTAAAAGATATTTTATACTGTAACAGATGTAGAATATCTTAAATAGTAAATGGGGTGTCTCTATTAGGGGTTTGTGGAGCTAATGCAACTTGTACGATGGTTAAGAGATGTGATTTGTTGCGTAGTAGTATACACTTCTCAAAAAAATAAAGGGACCACCTAAACAACTTAAGTTACTCCAAGTCAATCACACTTCTGTGTAATCAAAATGTCCAATTAGAAAACAACACTAAATGACAATCAATTTCACATGTTTTGTGCAAGTAGAAAAGTAAAAGATGGGAAATACTGGGTGATCAGCAAGACATTTCCAATAAAGGATTGGTTCTGCAAGTGGTGACCACAGACAACTTCTCTGTCCCTATATTTTCTAGCCAATGCATTGGTGACTTTTGAATGCGGCCAGTGTTGTCACTCCAGCGGTACAATGAAATGGCATCTACGACCCACACAAGTGTCCCAGGTAGTGCAACTCGTCCAGGACGGCACATCAATGCAAGCTGTAGAAAGATGGTTTGCTGTGTCTGTCCGTGTAGTGTCATGGAGTAAGTGGAGGAGGTTGTAGGAGGGCAACAACCCTGCATCTGGACCACTAACCTCTACTATGTAAAGAATAAAACATTTAAATTTCATTTTTAATTCATCCAGGTATAGGATGTGTTTTTATAGTGTTCCTTTTATTCTCTTGAGCAGTGTATTACCCCCATGAGTAACCCTACACTTTTGCCTTATTAGAATGTTTAAAGGCTTAGAGCTTTTGCACCCTAATAAAGCCGATAAGTAGTGGCTGGCTTATCAAACATGTTTTCCTTTGTAAACGAGAAAACGAAAGTTGTTTTTGAACCAATTTCTATACAGACAATGACTTCAGAATCCAAGATAGTGTGGAAACAGCAAAGCCCATAAAGTAGTCAACACGACGGTCCTCCTTACTTTAACACAGTGAAAGACAATGGCTTTTTTTGTTTCAAGCTCGAGCTCATTATGCGCTCCGAAATGCCTCCAAGGCTCACAGGAGTTTGTTGTTGTTTCCTTCCTCATCATATTGGGCAACATGTTGGTAAAGAGCAAAAAATACAAAGTGGAATTACCTGAAAACGAGGCAATGAAAAAAGGTTTCTGGGCATCTTGGAAAATTGAGCATCTAACAAGGTCATGGTCACACAAGACAACAATTTATTCTGATAAGTTTTATCTCCTAAATGTTGTTGGCTCCTACATACTGTATGCTACTTTGTTTTGGATTTATTTAAATATTTAAAACATCTCCTATAAATTTGTTTTTAATGTACAGATTCAAATATTTCACATATACAACAAAGTAAATGTACAAAGTTCAAAAACAGTTCAACTGAATGTTTAGGATAATGCCAGCTTCCTGTTCTCATTTAGTCTCGTTATGCTCAGCATTCGCCTTCATCTCAGACGTCTTTCTGCGGCTCCGCAGATTATCCACGCGACGTACAACTCGTCTCAAACACGGCTATAACTGAAATCTACAAGTCCAAAGTCCCATCAGGTTGAATGACAGAACTCGGGGCCAACAAGCGTATCGGTGGTGCGTTCACCGAGCTACAGACATAGAACATTTGCGGAACCCCACCAGCCACCCACCCAAACTCAGTCCACTATTATCAAAGTCTCTTGGTGAACCAACTTTACCCTATAGAAAGCATTCATTTAAATGAAGCAGCTTCTCTTATTTATCTGTAAATCCTCATTCTTTTATTTGTTCTTAAAATTCCTTACATTAATACATTTCTTCTAGCCCCACATATCAAAATAGAAAAAACTACTTGTCTTTGTCTTCCCCCACAAACTTTAAATCAAGTTCTGGTTATTTGCCCTTTGACTATTTTAAACAATATAAGTAGATTACAATGATTTAATATATATATATATATATATTATAGTTTGAACGCTTCCAAAAGTGTTTGCAATTTGATCTCTTGTTGACATTTTTTCAAGTGACTTTTCTGTTTTAAATCCTTAAAACTTTATTGAAGTAGAAAATACGGGTTGAAGAGTCATGTTATAGTTATTTCCCAATACTTCTAAACTGTAAGTAAGATAGGTTAGAGTTGTAGAAAATTACAGAAGTCTAAATTTACCGGAATCATTTAGATTTGTTCATTTAACTAATAAAGTTCTATAAACCTTTATTTCTGCCTTTTTTAATCTTTTTTTTTAGTTTGTGACAGATCTTTCATATATTGACCATCACTGTTTTTAAAATTACCTCAGAACTGTTGTTTTTGCTTTTCAGTGACATTTTAT
>NC_050517.1:20047854-20052318 GCF_002922805.2 Oryzias melastigma
TTTAGCCAAAATCCAAAAAGCCGGTGTCATTTTTAAAGACATTTTCTGCAGCTTGGGAGGAGTTCATTAGAAATTCGACTCTGGGTTTTGGGCCATAGAGTTAGCCTCAGCTAATTTCCCAGCAACCCTTTGTTTACACTCTCTCCTGCTAGCTTATAGCAACTCACAATCTCAGTTTGGCATTAGCAAGCAAGCGATATCAGAGCGATCATGCCGTGCAGCTTTGAGGGAGTTGGCAGCTCAAAGGAGGAAAACTTCAACGCTAATGGATCTATTTGTCTGGAAGTGGATGCATCCAAATTGGAGCGGAAAAGGGAGAATTTGGCATTGACAGTTGCTGGTTCAAAAACTCAAATTTAAATTATTTTATACATGTTTCTCCATGCTGTGTCTTTACATTCTTAAGCGTATGTTTTAAGGTATACACCTCAAACATGACTAGACGGTTTCAATGGGAATTGTTTGAATGCAACGAAGCAAACAAGAAAATAAACAAGACTGTACCTCTGTCTGAAAGAGGAGATATATGTATTACTTCTCACTCATCAGTACATTTTTATGTTTGTTTCCTTGTTTGGTAGAATAGAAATTACAAATTACCTACAATAATCTCACTGTTTCAACATTAATTTAGATAACACCAATGTCTATTATGGGTGCCAAGAACACACACAGGCTGGAATCTAGTGTAGGGAATAACACCAATTGAGGAAATTCCTATTTTTCTGTGACCGACCACAGTTGCCGGACAAAGAGGGGCTGTATATTTTGGTTAGGATGGAGAGGGGCGCTGTAACAGGTGAATATTGCTGAAAGAGCGTCGCTCACATTCAACCTCAGACAAAAGGTGGAAATGAAATAACTTCCTTTCCTTGGGAAAACACTGTGACTCTTGACAGAATAATATCAGCAGCCGAGTGGCTGGTGAAGGTTTGCTACTACCAGCTTTAAAACACAGGAAACTGTTGTGCCGCCTGCCCAATTCTTCAAAGTGAACGGACACACTCCATGAGGCAAACACGAGGTTCTGTGGGAATGGGGTATGGTAATCATTGATAAACGTTTATTGTTTTTATCGCCAATCGCCTTTTCACACCAATAAAGGAGTTTATATTTGGCACAAATATGTAATAAAAATGAATAGATATCAATTATAAAACCCTGGAATGGTGAAGTGCCCAAACTACTTATTTTAACTGTTTGTGGGATAAAATATGATTGATTCCCTTTGTGTGCAAAATTGACACATTAGAACAAACTACCAATAATGTATGGTGTTTTACCAGTAAGTGGATTTATCTTTTCCAGTGCTCTAGTTCATAGTTTATTTCAGTGGAGGACAACACACATCTACATGGTCATTTCAGAATATCAGTCTGTTAAAAAATGCAACCAAATTGGGAGGGAAAAAAACTCTAAAACAATGTTGTACAAGTCAAATACAAAACAGAAGTCAAAATGACACCTGTCAAACTCAAACCTGGAAAAAGGAAAAACCTTCAAGAATATAAATTCTGCAGACCATGTAGTCTGATTCACTCCATGTAAAGCAAGGTACATTTTCATGGCTGAGATCAAATTTAAAACAGCCAAAACCAGGAAGTTTAATCCTTTACATGAAGAATAAAATAAATTCCTTGGAACTCTTCTTGATGGGCTTTAACTGCAGCACATTGCATGATTTAAGCACTGATGCCTGGTTCACACTGGACACGGAACGGAGGCCGCTTCCATCCGCCGCCCTTGTTGACCAGTGGTGTGGTTCACACCACACACGAAGCGCCGCAGTTCTTCTTAGAAGTAACATCGGGTAATATTTTTAGGTTATTAATTTACTCATGATGGCAAAAACAAAAAAGCGTTCCAGCAGAAGTACCCATTGACCGTCACGGGAAAATGCGTGTCTGGTGTGAATTGCAGGAGAGCGCAAATGCTGTGCACACAAATAAAAAATCTAAACTGTTAAATACAAAAAAAATTACTTATAAATATCCCAATAGATTTTACTCTCTATAAAATATATCCCATCTCAATTATACAAGATAAAATCGGGCCGTTAATAATATTAATATAAAATGATCTGGAGAGCCGGATACAATAACTCTGCGGGCCAGATCCGGCCCCAGGGCCTTAACTTGACATGTGCATTAGAGTAATGAATACATATAATCTTTCAGTGGGAATAATGAAACAGTTTTTCACAAAATATATCTTACTGAAAGTTTCCTATAAAATGAGCTCCTTATGAGGTTAATTATGCTTATTCAAACATCACTGTATCTGTAAAAATGTCACATTTACTTTAGTAGATGAATATTTTTTAAGGGATGTTTGCACACTCAAAACCGAGCTCTCAAATGTTGGCTTTGGTGGTACTACACTCCCCGACTGGAGACATGTCTTTGGTGGTTACACTTTTGTCTGGTCATGATGGAGGAAATGAAAATTAAATTTACAAGCTGTGTCAAATCAAGCAAATGAGTTCCCTCGTCCGATAATATATTTTGTGTGTTTGTGTGCGAGACCATACATGTGCATATTGAAGATGAGGGTCAACACTGTTAGAGCAAGTTTAAATGGTTGGCTGCTTCCTTCATGAGTCATTGAACTGTCAGACTGTCAGCCAGCTCCTGCAGAAGTATGGGGACTTCACTTGTTAAATACTGGCTGAGCGAGGCAATTCTGCTCCGCCACATTTATACAGCCATATGCTATAAATGTATTATCTATTTATTTAGTAACAAAACAGTGAGCTTGACAGTTATATGATGAATTGTTAAAATTTCTTTGACAATTTGTTTTTAGAATGAAGCAAAACTGTGTCCATCTTTCTTCAAGCAACTCTATTTGTCTCTTAATGATGCAACAAAACAGAAGATAGCATTATTAAAGAGGAATTATATATATTATATACATATATATATGTATGACATATATACATGTGTGTACATATGATATATATATATGTGTGTGTGTGTATATATATATATATACATGTGTGTATATATCAGAACACAAGGTAGTAACTGTAATAGTAATTTGCCGTGTAGATTTAGGCCAAGTTTTCCTCTTTAAAGTGTTGAGTTTCGCATTATCCGCCAAGTATCGCCTTAATCTATATTTAATGCTCAGCACACTGGAAGAGTGACCAACAACTCAGAAACAATGTTATCGCCATAAAAGAAAAAGTATTTGTATTAAAAGTCAAAGGGCAGTCGGCCACTTGTTTTTGTCCTAACTGTATCAAATCCAAACATGACTCGTCGGTTCATTTTCACATGGCATGACATTGTTACAGCAGCTAATCACGACTGTCACTGATGTTGATACTTGACCTTTCCAGGTTATCATGTCTGTGTACCTGGTTTCCCTCTTCCCCTGAATCAATTGTGTGCTAATCTTTTGCTTTGCGATTCAATTGTGAGAAAATGTAACTAGTGCAAGAGCAGCCCTAAATGGCCTGACCCTTTGTGACTTTTTCTCATGCGGATAAAAGACTGGCGAGAAAGTCAAAGGGGTGTGAGTATATGGTGAGGCGCGTTTACTATTGTGCCTTGTGAAATACAAAGTTAATTAAATCCAATTAGATTGTTCAATTGTGTTATTACAAAAGGATTTGTGAATTATGGATTGTTAAATTGTCTTAAAAAAAATAACATTTTCATTCTTCCTGCTTTTCTGACATCACTTTTGTGCTCTGAGTTTTAGGTTTGGGTTCTTAGTACCATTAGTTATTTGTTTTTCCATCAAAAATAATCTTACAACTATTTTGAAGAGAATATTTTGATTTTTTTACTCCATGAAATTTAATTTTTAGCAATTTTTTAACCTTTTATACTTGGTTTCTTTATTCTAGGGTCAATTTGTAATTAGAAGAGAGATTAAAATAAGGATCATGTGGGGGTTTTTTATGCCAAAGACATTATCCCTCCATCCATCCATCTTCTTGTCCGCTTCTTCCCTTTTTGGGTCGCGGGGGGGCCGGAGCCTAACCCAGCTACTGATGGGCGAAGGCGGGGTACACCCTGGACAGGTCGCCAGTCTGTCGCAGGGCCTCAGTCACACACCCATCCACTCACACATTCACACCTAGGGGCAATTTAGAGTCACCAATGAACCTATGAAGCATGTTTTTGGACGGTGGGAGGAAGCCGGAGTCCCCGGTGAAAACCCACGCATGCACGGGGAGAACATGCAAACTCCACACAGAAAGGTCCCAGCCGGGATTCGAACCGGGGCCTACTTGCTGTGAGGCAAGAGCGCTAACCACTGCGCCACCGTGCAGCCCGGTCCAAAGACATTAATTTTTAATTATTGATTTATTATTTCTGTATGAAAGTGGTACTTGAGGATCAATATGTCTTTTTCTCCTGTAAGTTATATTGCATTAAAACATTTCTCACACAGACGGTGACTTAAGAGTTAAAAATCTACTGTAAAAGCGTTCCCAGTGGTCTTAATTAT